>NW_020451254.1:193422-242521 GCF_003343035.1 Apteryx rowi
TGTGTGTGTGTGTGTGTGTGTGTGTGCCTGCGCGTCCGGGGGGGCTCCGCAGCCCCCTGCCCCACCGAGCTCTCTGCCCTGCCGCCCCCCTGCAGCCCCGACCCGCCCGGCGGCTCCTGCCTGCTGCGCCCCCCCCCGCCTCGGTGCCCCCCTCTCCAGCGAAACGGGCGAAGATTAGAGTTTATTCCAGGCTTAATAAAATGACAGATTGTGCTTCTGAGCGCTCCTAACGGGCTGTTTCCACGGGCAGGGAGAGAGGAAGGAGGGAGCAGGGCAGGGAAGGGGCTGGAGGGCTTCGATTCTGCCGGTCCCCCCCCCCCCCCAGCCAAACTGCCCATGTCTCTTGCTTGCTTAATGCAGAGACGGATTTAGCGTGAGGATCAAAGTCTTGATCTGCTATTATCCGCCGGCTGATCCCCCAGACCCGGGGACACTTTCGGAGCCTGTGGCGAGTTGTGCTGGGAGAGCTGGCGATGTGGCTTCGTTTTGGGGTGCGTGTGTGTGTGTGTGTGCAGCCCGTTCGGTTCCCGTGTTTCTTTCTGACCCCCCCCCATGCCTTTTGGGGAGGGGGTTTCTCGCTTGCGGTTGCTGCCCGCCGCCCCCCAGCTCCCGCCGCGGTCCGGGAAGGAGGGGGGGCCCCGCTCGCCTGTGCTCACTTTCCCTGAGTTGCATTCAAATCGCTGCCTTAACCTCATCCTGCGGCGGGGCCGGCGGTGACACCCGCCTTGCTCCCGGTGACATCCCTGGAGAGGACGTGTCGTGGCCGAGCGAGGCCAGAGCGGTGCCGGCCGCGTTACGTGCCGCGCGGGCCCCGTGGGGTAGGGCCGGGGGGAACCGGAGCGCGTCCTCTTCTGTTGGATGGTTGTCACGTAAAAGCGACCCCCGCGGCCGCACCAGCCAAGCGGGGTCCCCAGGCAGCCGGCTCGACCCCGCAGGGCGCTGGGCTGCTGGTGGGTTTTGGGGGGCTGCGTGTGCCCCTCATTCCCGCCCGGCTCCTTCGGCCCCCTCCCTTCCCACCGCGAGTCTCCATCTCCGAAGGAAACGAGATGCTGCCGGGGAGCCGTTGCCGGGTTTATGGACTGTGCCCGGCTCCATTTCACGCCGGCGGCCCGAGGAGCAGGCGCTTCGGGGGCTCCGGCAGGGCTTTCTCGGGCATCCGCAGCCTGCCGCTCCGCGAGGCCGTTTCAGGCGCGCGGCGGGGAGGAAGGGGGACGAGGGACAGCTGTGTCCCTACGCACGCGTCGCTGGTTTGACACCCGGAGCGCTGCAGGGAGCGGGCAGGGGCTTTTGCAGCAACTCCCTTGAACCCCCCGGCGGAGCGGCGGCGGGGAAAGCTCGGGCTGAGCCGGGCTGACGAGCACCGCAACTTTATTTAGCATCTTCGGTGCGGCGGATGCTCCCCCCGCGTTCTCCTCGAGACAAGGTGCTTATCAGCGGGGTTGTCTTGGCGGGGTTGTGCGTGGAGGAGCCCGGCTCTTGAGGAACAACAGGTAACCGGGTTCCCAGCCCCTGTGACTGACAGCCGACAGGGGAAAGACGATCCCGCGCTCGCTCTCCTGAATTTGCCTGTACGAGATTCAGACGTCTGGGTCGCCGCTTCCCCGTCACGGGTGAGCTACCGAAGGCGTCTGTCAGCTCTGCTGGCAGAGAGACTGGAGAAGACGGGAAATCTCTTTATGCAAACGATTAATCAGAAATTGCCTGCCTGCGCCGCGAGGCTGCGGGCGGAGGGGACGGAGGCGTCCCCTGCTCGCGGTCCCCTCCCGCAGGTTTCCACGCGGCCCGTCCCCTGCAGCCAGCGCCGGCGGGCGCGGGTCGGCCCCGGCCGCTGCTTTACGCCGGGGCAGGATCCGGCCCCCGGGCTGCGGCGTGCGGCGAGTTGGGGGTCCCCGTCGCTGCGGCGCCAGCTCGGCCGAGGGATCCGGGAGCTCGTGGTGGGGTTTTGGGGAGCCGTGTCCGGCTGGGCCAAGTCAGCGGGAGATGTGCCAGGGCCAGATGCGTTTGCCAGGAGTTTTCAGCTCTTTTTGTGATGCAAAGCTGCCCTCGCCAGCCGCTTTGGCCTTTCCTGGGCAAATGAAGGTCTTGGGGCGAGCCAGAGAACGAGGCGGAAAGCTCCTAATTTACCCGGCCTTTCTTAGGGATTACTTGGGCTGCTGCTGAGGTCGGCTCACGGCTAATCAGGGCCCTTCCCTCCGGGTCGGGTGGTTATTTTTCTTTCTTTTTCTTTTTTTTTTTYTTCCTTTTTTTTTTTTTTAACAGCAATCCTTAGTAACAACTTCTCACCCTTTGTATTTTCCTGCCGGCTCCGGGAGCCCCGGGAGCTGCTTGGCTGCCTTCCCCGAATCAGCTGCTTTCAGAAAGGGGCTTTTTGGCATCTCCGGCTGGAAAAGGAGCCCGGGGTGGGGCTGGCCCCGGGGCTGCACAAGGGCTTTCCGGAGTGACGTCGCCTGGGAACGGACCCCGGCGTCCGGGGCCGCGGCGCGGCGGCGGCGGTTGGTGGACGCCGCGCGCTCAGTGCGGTTGCGCTGGGAGGCTGAAGGGGCCCTTTCGGGATGCGGCACCGCCGCGCTGCGAGGGGGGGGTTTACCCGCGCGCCGCGGGCGGCCGAGCCTGCGGAGCCYGGACTCCTGGGTCCCCTTGCTGCCGCCTGTTGAGCCTCTTCCTCGCAGCCGTGCCTCAGTTTCCCCTCTGCCCGAGGCAGCGCCCGCCTCGAGGCGGGGGTTCAGGAGGGCGCTGGGTGTGGAAGCGCTGTTATTTAGCGGGTGCCCCGCGGGCGCGAGCCAGGCCTGCGCCTCCTTCGCGGGTAGCGCCGCTCGCTTGCCTTCCCGAAAGCAGATACCTGCCAAAAAGGAAAGAAATGACGGTTGCGGCATGGAAAGGTGCTAATTCGAGCAAAGTGAGCACACGTGGGGCTGGAGGCTGGTGCAGGATGAGGCCCAGACCCTGGCGGCACGCAGCTCCATCCCGCCGCGATGCCAATGGATGTCCCGCGTCTCTGCTCCGGCTCGGAGTGTCTCCAGGCCGTGGCAGCCATCCGCGGGCGCTGGCTGCCCTCGTGCTGGCCGCCCCGGTGCACAGCGAGGCTCCAGGATTTGGGGTGGCAATTGCAGGTTATTTGGAGGCAAATCGGCAGGGGAAATTGCCGTCCCTGCCGGGCGAGCGCAGCGGCGCTCGGGATTTTTTTTCAGGCCAGCAGGTGGAGATGTGCTATAAACTTGGCGGCCGGGCGCCGAAACCTGCGGGTGAAAAATGCACCGGGCGTTTATTTGTTTAGCAGCTGCTGTCCCAGGCACGCTGCTGCCGGAGCCACCGCGGCACCGCTCGCTCCAGCCCGGAACGGGGAGGGGAGAGTATCCCCTGTCCCATCCCGGAGGAGGCAGGAGCAGGTTGCTGCATCGGATGCGATCCGGCCTTTTCCGTGCCCTGGGTTGGGGTGTCATGGCTGCGCATGGTCCGTGGTGCTGTGCAGGTCTGGGCATCCTTGGATGTCCCTGGGGCTGGGCTGGATCCGGCTGGATGGACAGGACGGATGGGACAGTGGAGCAGCAGGTCACTCCGTGCAGCGTCTGCTGCTCCTGCCTCCAGCTGCACATCCTTGTCCCCCCCAAATCCAAGGAGCAGCGGATGGGAAGGGGGTCACACAAGGGCACCCCGGAGCCGAAAGCCGGAGGCCTCCGGCTTTCAGCTCCGGGGTGCCCTTGCGTGACCCCAGCTCTTCCCTGCATCACCCCTAGCTGGATGGTTGGGCCGCGATGTGATGGTGCCGCGCTGGAAATGCCACCGGGGAGCCACCTTTTTCTTCCCCCCTTTCTCATTTAATTTGTCCTCCCTGTGATGTTGGACGCGCTCGGCAAAGCGTAGCCTTCCTCCGCCGTGGGCGGAATCGGGCAGGAGATCGGTCCCCCTGTCACCGGCGGCGAAACATCGCAGGAGAGAGAGAAAAAGATGAGGGACGTTATTGGCAGCGTGGTAGAAATTCTCCAAGCAATAATTTTTGTCCGGGGAGCCTTGAATTTCTAATGCGAGTTTAAATTCGAGGTTGAATTGTTGCCTGCCTTCATGTTCATTTTTGCAGCCTAGCAACAAGTTGGTCCTTTTAAAGATGAAGTGAACGTTAGAGTCGCGGGTTTTATCCCTGTGTATTTAAAGATGCATTAGATGCCTCGATACCCTCTGCAGGAGCTGCGCTCTTGCGCACGCATGTCTGTGCGTGCACATCTGTACGCGTGCGTGTTGGGGGCGCACATCTGTGCGTGCACCTGTGTGCATGCAYGTGGTTGTGCGCGCACATCTGTGCTGCACATCTGTGCCTGCACGCGGCTGCGCGCATCTGTGCGTGTGTCAGAGTCCTTTCTCCAAGGAGCAGGTGACCATCTTGCGGCCACGTGCACACCTGCATCACTCTCCCCCTCGGACTCTGCGCCTCGTTTTTAGCAAAGAGGGCTTTTTGCTGGGCTGCCTTTGGCATTTGAGTCCAGTAAGTGTCAGCAAACCCAGCCGTCGCCTCCGTGCAGGTTTGCGACGCTCCCCTCTGAGTCTGGCTCTGCCAAAACGAGCTGCAGCTCCGCGCCGCTCCATCACCCTTGTGCAATGAAGCTCTCGATGGGGACGGGGCAGGGACAGTGGCTGCCAGCGCCGTGTGCTGGCTATGATAAGACCATACATCTTACAGGGGCGTCTGTTGACCCTGCAGCTGACGAGTCAGGAGACGAAGGCACCCTGGCCTGGTTCATCCCACCTGATGCCAAACTCGCCAGCCTTCCTGGTCCTGCGGGATCTGGCATCCCCTCATGTCCCTGGGGTGAATACAGCAGGAGCTGGGTGCTGGCCGTCACCTCCTTGCAGCCTCCCTAAGTGCTGCTCRCCTTGGGTGACCTTTCCCAGCTCTGGCTGCCTGGGAACATCCTCACGTGCTCCAGGGGGAAGCTGGTCCATGCTGCTTTCCCAGCAGTGCCRTCTCCCGAGGTTGAGCCAACCTGGGAGCAGCCATGTGGCTGGAAAGGTTTGGACCTGGGCTCAAACCAGCCACCCTGGCAGGCCCATGGGATTGTTGTCCAGGAGGGCAGGGAGACAGGAGGAAGGGTCCCACGGGGAAAGCACAGCGATTCCCCCCAGCGTGCTGGATGATTTTTGGAAACCTGGCCTTTTTTAATACTGCTATTATTGTTCATCCCACCGTGACCAAATGCTAAGTTTCCTCCTCGCTCTGGGTCTCTGCAGGAGGCTGTTGAAAAAGAGGAGGAAAGGGAAAAATAAAAACAGCCCGATCCCTGCAGAACACTGATGTTGCAAGGGAGCATCTTGGCACCCTTGGGGGACCCAGTTTCTCCCTTGGCATCCGCCTCCCTCCAATCCCCCTTGGAACAGGGCACACAGCATCACAAGCAGGGTTAAACGGGGGGACCGGCTGGATGTGGCCCATTCCTGGTAAATCCAAGGAAACAAATGGTGAGGGAAAGATTGTTTTCATGCCATAACCTGATTTTCAGCTCCTGTAATTGCATCACCAAAATAGCATGAAATTGGAGGGTGGAGGAATCTGTTAACGGCTGGTGTATTCCCCTCCCGCGCACGCGGCGCTTGTCGCTGCCGCCGTTCCAACATCCCATCCATCTGGAAAAGGTCACTCTTGCTAATCTAATTGGAGGCTTTTATTATTAAATACATGGCTCTGCTAACGAGTGACCACCCAGAGAGCAGGGGAGACGGGCTGGAGATCTGGGCGCCAGCGGTGACTTCYGAAACGGTGGTGGCGTCTCTTGGCCAATTCCGGTCAAATTTGGCGGTGGGTCGGAGATCCCCGCTGCCGGTAGGGTACAACCCGGGCCGGGGGTTTCGTGACCATCACATCTTCCCCCAAACCATCCGGTTTTTGAGATACAGACACCACTTTCCCCGTGCTGCTGCTTTCCCCACGACCGGTGCCTTGATTTTATTAAGCTGTTGCTCGACTTGTTGCTGCTGGCAGCTGGGCTCTTATCGCWCGCCGCAATGTGCCGGGTTTCCGCTTGTAACCCCTGATTCCTGTTTCACCTGTCCCTGTTAGGATAAAAAGCCCTTAACTACCTGGTATGTTGTCCCTGGGAAGACACCGCAATGAAGGCAGTTCTCAATTTTCTTCCTTGATGAAGATATCGTCTCCTGCCGGTGAGCATTTTCCTACCGCTTGGACAATATTTGCCATCTTTGATTTTTCGAGAGCTCTTCTAGAAACGCAGCGTGGCTCCTGCCAGGGCTCCAGCCGCTGGGGAAAGGCCTYGGCTTGCTGGTCCTTGCTCCCGGCCCGTCTCCGAGCTGGGAGAGGAGGGGACAGGGACGTTTCTGACCCTCAGGATGCCCAAAACGGGACTGGATTGCACGGGGGCAGTGTGGGGTGCTCCCCAGACGCTGCAGGTCTTCAGGCTCCTCTCTGCCGTTAGGTCTAGCAGAGCCAACGGTCCCTCGCAGGAGTGGCAAAAGTTGAGAAGTAATTCCTTTAAAAAAAAAAAAAGAAAAACTACTTTTTCCTTCTTAAAAATTAATAAGATAGAAAATGCAATACCCTCTGCTGACGGCTACGCTGCGGCTGTTGGATACGCTCCTCTCCGGGTGCCAGCTAAATTAAAAAAGAAGGGGAATATATTCAAGTCATGCATGTTTGATGCCCTCGTGGCTTTAGCAGGCAGCGAACTGCTGAGCTGGTAGAAGTCACCGGCTAAGTGCATGTCCCCAGGGCTGGCACGGCGGCTCCGGGGGCTTCGGGTGGCCGGCCAGCCGTGCGCGGCTCGCGACCCGCGCGGGAAGGTGCAAATCCAGTTCACAGCCTGGAGGGGCAATTGCAGCGAGAGGTTCGGAAACGGCAGCGCTTTCGCTCTCGTGCCGCGGCCCGTTGCAGGGCTCGGCGCCGATCGGGTTTGCCCTGCCCGGGGTCTCCCCGAGACTCCCTCGCGGTGCTTTTGCGCCTCTCCCGTCGAATCCCGCTGCCTGTCCGAACGCAGCCTGACACGTGTCGCGAGGGGGAAAATAAATCGTCGTCTGATAAGTCGGAAACGCATCGCTCGGCGTTTTCCAGCAAAACACGAGCTGGCGGCGTGCGGATGAGCGCGGGCTGAGCACGTGCCTGGGGTGGACGGGATGGCAGCAGAGCGGGATGGCAGCAGAGCGGCCTCGGCGGCGCCGAGGGGCGGCCGATCCCGGGCAGAGCCGGCGCGTCAGAGACCCAAGGAAAGGGCTGAGGGTCTTGCGTGCCGCTGAGGTTTGCAAGGGTCCTTGCAAGGAGCTCGCCCTGCCCTGCCGGGCACCGCRCGACGCGGCGGAGAGGCGCCCCGCGGGGGCTCCCTGAGCCGGGCACGGGCATGTGGCTGGGGGCCTCGTTGCGCAGCGTCACCCCCGAAAGCCGATGGACGTTCGTGGTTGGGCACGTTCTCATCTTTTTTTTTTTCCCCTTTCAATTCATTTCTTCATTTTTTCTTTTCCTCCTCCTAAAAGGCCCATTCCTCCTCGTCCCCCTGACCTGTCCCTTGGCGTGATTTGTGGAAATTGCTCTAAAGTAGCTGCCGAATAAAAGCCTTGCCTGCTGCAGGAATTTATGGCAGGCTGTGCCTGTGCACGGCACATCCCATTTAGCCCTTATTTATTTATTCCTTTAGGTTTCTTTCTTTCTTTTTTTTTTTCTTCCCCCTTTTAATAATTTCCTGGGGGAAACGCGGACCTCGGCACTGCAGGCGTGACGTGCCTGGCCCGGCGCCGGGACGTTTCCCTCCGCGGCTGCTGCCAGCCTGGAAAGCCGGGCTTCGAGCGCCGTCCCGGCAGCCGAGTCCAGCCGGAGCTCGTTTTGCTGCGTCTCGCYGTGAGGCCGCGCTGCACCCGTGGGTGCTGCCTTGGCCCCGAGGGCTCTTGCGCCGTTGCCTTAGCCGCGAGGCTACAGCGAGGGGCTGGTTTTGGGCAGAGGTGCCTCCCCGTTGGCTGCCGGGAGGGGGTTTTCGACGATGCTCAGCCCTAAAGCGGGGCTCTTGCTGGGGCAAAACGGGAAACTGCGATGCCGGTAGCGGGCACCATGTCCCGGCTCCGGGGCTGCAGGGCTGGCGTCGGCAGGGCAAGGACTGAACGGGCGCCTGGAGCCGGCGCCGCCTGCAGTTCCCGCAGCCGTGGGGCTGTCGGATGCAATTAGGGATCGTGCGGCTCTGCCCGGGCAGCGGAGGAGAGAGGGCTGTGTGTGTTCCCCCGGCCCCCTGCCTCGCTCGCCTGACAGCAGGAGCCRGCGGCAGCTGTGGATGCTTTGAGAACAGCCGCTGGGGCTGGCGCCGGAGCAACTGTCTGTGGCCCGGGGCCTCCCGCTGTGCCGCAGTCCCGACCCGCTGCTGCAGCTGCTGGCGTCCCCTGTCCCGCATCCCCCCGGGCACAGCCGTCCCTCTGCCCCCTTCCAGAGCTGTTGGAGGCCGGGAGGTCTCGGGGAGGCCAGAAGAAAGGGAGAGTCTAGCAGCGCCTGCAAGGCAGGCGCACAACCCTGTATTAGACACCAGAGAATCCACACGGTGCCAGCGCTGCTGCGCACAGGAAGTGTTAATTCACTTTTCCTGGCCAGCACCAACTCAGCCCGTGCCCTGGGATGGTTTGGGAAGCCCCATCCAGGTCACCCATCCAGGGTGTTACAGCCCTTTCCGGGGGGACCAGTGCAGAGCCGATGCCTGGCCGTCGGGAGCGGGGACAAGCCCAGCAGTGGTGGCCCAACACCCCGCCGCCGCTCCGGGACCGGGGACACATCCCAGGAGCGTGGCCCCATCCCGCCTGATCCCCGCAGCCTCCTCGCGGTCGCAGCCGGGGCATCTCATCGCCACGAGCCGGTGGAAGGTAATTTTACATTTGTAACAATTATTCACTTAATTGAGTTCCAATTAGACAGGACCAGAGAGGGAGGCGCTCGCCGCGGCGGCAGCGGAGAGCTTGTTGTCTTTTATGTCRCTGAAAACAATTTCCAAGCGTGTGGCTGTTGGGAAACATTTCAGAGGTTTCCACAAGGGGCCCTGCTTTTATTTTCCAATTTCAGCTCGTGCTCTATTCCTGGGTGTGTTTTATTTATTTATTTATGCATTTTTTCCCCAGGCTGCGGTTAACTGCAGAGAGGACGGAGAGCTGCGCCGCCGCGGCATCGGGGCGCGCGGGAGAGGCGAGGGGCCGGCGATGCCGGGCTCGCCGCCGGAGCGGAGCGGGCGAGCCCCGGAGGGTGCCCGGTGCCCGCGCTTTCCCCCTGCGCCGTCTCGTCCTCCGCCTTGGACGCGGTGACCTGGCAAGGTGGAAAAAACCAGCCTGCGTCGTTCTGGCTATTGCACCCTCCCCCCCCCCCCCCCCAAAAAAAGTCCCGACCGAGGCTTAAATCAGCGCGAAACCAGCTGCTGGGGAGCTCTGGCGAATAACCCAGCTCCCTCCCCGCGCTTCCCTTCCCGATGAATTTATTGAGGATTTTTAATCATCGTGTCAGCTCACGTAATTGCTTTCCGGACAACTTTTAYGGCTCGCTCGGCCCGGGACAGCTGCTTCCCGGGGGAGAAACGCTCTCGCCCCGCAGGTGACGCTGGGGCTCGGGCCGCAGCGTGGGCGAACCTCGCGCCGGGATGCTGCGCCGCCTCCACTCCCGGGAAAGGTCCGGGAAGACGCCGAGGAAAAGCGTGCCTTGTTCCTACTCTCTTCCCTCTCCTGCTCCCATCTCCCCTTGATTTTCCATTTCTAGCTTTGGTTAGTCGCGTGGTTCAGGCTCCTTCTGCCGGGCCGGGTGTTCCGGCAGGCGTCCCGGCCCCGGGCCCTTCGGATAAGGCTCAGGAGATGGGAGAGACTCCCCTGCGAGGGGGCAGAGCCGGAGGCAGCGGCACTGGCAGGGCGCCTCCGAGCCCGGCCAGCAGAGGAGCTGGAAGCGGCTGCTTTCTCGGTGCCTTTCTTGGAGATACGATCATTAATAAATATTTCGGCATCTCCCCCGGAGCCGAGCTAGGTCCGTTGGCAGACTTTCCCCGTGGAGCTGAGGCGGGCCGATATCTCGGTGTTTCCCCCGGGGACGCAGATGCCGGGAGCTCCCTTGGAGGAGAGGCTGGCCGAAGCCCTTGGGAAATGCGCCGGGTGGCCACCTGGCTGCCTCCGGGGGGGCCGGGATCGGGTGACGCCTTGGGTCCCCCCACCACGGCGTCCGGCCTCAGCTGGGCATCGGCTCGGGAAGGTTTTGAACCTCTTGCGGAGACTCCAGAGACTCCCTGCTCCCTCCCCTCTGCTCCCTCCCCTCGCTCGTCTGATTTTCCAGGGCTTTTCTAGTTGATCTTTGGGATGGCAGCCCAGGATAAGTGGGGATATACACTGCGGGAGCCCCCTGCTGCATCCCGTGGGATAAGCTGGGATAAAGATCCCCCCTGGAGCGCGGCTAAGATGATCCCTATGGCAAACAGCTGGGGCCGCGGATCAGTCAGAGCTTGGGGCTGGTGACTGCTGCTGGATAACGGGGAAAGGGGAAGGAGAGGAGGCGGCGGGGGCGTTTTGGCCTCCAAGAGAGGGATGGATACATCAGGGGATGGGCAGAGAGGACGACGGGAGCGCGTGGAGGGGCAGGAGGTGGTGAGGCGGCAGCCGGTGGGCTGGACGGATGGATGGACAGACAGCGGGACAGGCGGATGCCCCGATGGGGCCGATGCTGTGGGCTGGGGCGCGCTCCCGCGGTGTCCGTGTTTTCTGGGTGTTTGGGGAAGAAGGGAGGGCAACGGGGAGCGTGGCAGGATGGTGGTGCCCTCCTCAGGGGCTGGGAAAAAGCGATGGGAAACCCCTGTTTTTGGAGGAGAAGAGGGGTCGCGCCTGCCTTGGGGACATGTTTGGTCTCCTGGTGCCACTGAAATATCGAGGTGAAACAGAATAGTGAAATTCGGTGCTAGAAACAGCAAGGGGTGGAAAGAAAGAGGCAGAAGGAGGCCCAAGCGACCCGCTCGGCTCTTGGCGGAGCGGATGCGGCCACGCACTAGTGTGACTAGTGCTGTCAGTCCTCAGCCAGGAGAGGGGCAGGCGTGGGGGGGGGCCGCGGTGGCCGAGCCACTGCCCTGCCCTGGGGCCTGTGTGTGTTATCTCGGCCTCGGGGGGTCTTTTTTGGTCCAGCCTTGATTTCCAGACAAGGGGCGAAGGCTCCTGCCCGACCCTGCCGCCTTCCTCGCTCGCCCTGGCCCCGCGTGGCCCTGGCCCCGCAGCCCGCGCCGGGCTCAGCGCCTCCGTCGGAGGCGAGCGGCTCGGYCCCATCCGGCTGAGCGGCTGCAGCTGGCGCGGGGGCACATCTGGCTTGGCAGATGTTGCTGGCCCAGGGGGTCCTCGCAGCCCCTTGTGTGTCTCTGCCTCCTCCTCCGCTGCCCTCTCACCCTGCGGGTTGTGCACAACCCCGAAATGCCCCCGGTCCCCGCTGGCTGGGCACGCGCGGAGGGAGCCGAGGGGGCTTCGCAAGGGTGGGGAGATGTGGAAGTCCCATCCCGCCTCGCTGCTGAGGCGGGTCCTGGGTGCAGGGAGCCCCCAGAGGGGCCGGAGCAGGGCCGAGCACGGAGATCTGCTTTTCGCTTCCGGTGCCGAGCTGCGGAGGGTGGATGGGCCCTATGGTCCTCCCTGCGCCGGCCTAATAAACCCCGGGAATGCAGGTCAGGCGCCTGCAAATCCCATTTGTGTCTGTGGGCCGATGCAGGCGAGACCCAACGGCCAGGACTTAACCCCTCTCTTCCCCCAGCCCCGGCTAGATGTGGGGGGGACAAGAGCCATCCTGCTCCCTCCCCGGGGGCTCCTGGAAACCACGGCAGTGCGTCGGGCCTGCAGTCTCTCGAGCTGTTGTGCTACCCCTCCGTCCACCGCTCCATCCGTCCCTCTTCTTCCTCTGCCTCTAGCTCTTCTCTCGCTGCTCAGCTGTTTCTGTCTAGCTGCTTATCTCCATCCTTCCACCCATCTGGGCCTCCATGCACGCTTCCATCCACACATCCATCCACCCATGCATCCATCCACCCATGTACCTACGTGTAGGTCCTCCACCCTGGCTGCTGGTTTATCTATCCTTATCCACCCCGTCTGTTTTTCTTGCTAGCTAGCTATCCATGCGTCCATCCATGCGTCCATCCATCCATCCATGTACCTATGTATCCATCCTTTGCCCTGTCTGCTGGTTTATCTGTCCTTATCCACCCTGTCTTTCCTTCTTGCTAGCTAGCTATCCATGCGTCCATCCGTGCATCCATCCAYGCATCTATCCATCTATCTCCTTCCTCCCTCTTCCTCCCTCCGTCCCTCCGCCCCCGCACCCTCTGTCCCTCTGCCTGCCCGCTGGATGTGGCAGTCTCACCGTGCTCCCCGATGGGGACGACCTTGCGGGGCCCCAGGGCAGTGAGGGGTTTGCAGGTCTCTCCCCCAAACCGTGCGCCCAAGCCCTGGCACGTCCCTCCCTCCGCGGCGGGGAGGCTTGGGCTCCATCCCGGAGCTGCTGCTGGGAGGAAGGCGCCGGACTGTGACGCTGGCAGCGCCTCCGTCCGCCTGGCACCCGTGGGCACGGCGGAGCCAGCCGGGCTGCAGGCAGCTCAATTAGACCCTCTCCTGGCAGGAGTGGTTTATGGCGGAGGAGCGGAGGCGCCTGTCCTGTTCCCCCCTCCAGGCGACAGATTAGACCATCATTTAAATGCATTTTGTCTGTGAAAGGAAATAGCCTCTCCGGGTGCTGGCAATCCAGCTTGCGCTGAACTGATCTTGACCGTCTCATTAATCTCCAGCTCTGGCTCGTCCCTGCTGCCTCCTCTCTCCCGATCCGGCGGTGCCGGCGGCGCAGGCCTGTCCGTGCTAGTTACGGCTCGGTGGCGGGGCCGCATCCCGCGCGGGGGGACTGCGCGTCCCCAAGGCCGGAGGGCTCGGCACCGCCGGCGGCTGGGGCCACGCGAGGAGGGTGCCCGGCTCCTGACGGCGCTGGCCCTAACGCTCGGTTGGGAATACTGCGGTGGCTGCCCAAGTCGCGTGGGGTCCCTGGCGCCCGTCTCAGAGCCCTGCCGGTGGCACCGGGCTGCGGCGACACCAACCAACCGTGCAAATGTGGAGCCGTGTGAGCGATGTGCGTCCTCTGCTCCCCAGTGGGGTTTAAATTGTGCTCGGCTGGCTCGAAGGCAGAGGCGAATGGGAATGGGGAGAAGGAGAGAAATGACTGTGAAATAGAAATCTGCTGCCTCCCAGGCCTTTTCAGCTTGCTTTCCAAAAGCGAGGGGCCCGTACTAGCTGGTGCGTGTGGATGGGGGTGCAGCTATCTCTGTGCATCTGCTTGTTTCTCCCCTCTGCTGATTTTTCTGCTTGGYGGACAAACGCAGCCACAGCTGGCAGAGACCTGGTGGATTCAAACACCTCAGTGTCCTGTGGAAATTGCTGGCTGCAGAGAGCGGAGAGAGGAATCGCTATTTCCCCTCCGTGCACAACCCTTATTTGCCATCAGAGAATCCACAGGGCAAAGAGGAGGAAGCAGGTTGCTGGGGGCTCGGGGTGCCTCGTCTTGCCAGGGGCGAGCTGGGGCTGGGTGGCAAACCTTGGAATAAAACCCAGGTGCTTTTGCCCTTTGCAGCCTGGTGCCGCAGGGACGGCAGGGAGCCACGGGAGCCTCCTCAGGGAGCCGGCTCGATGCCGGGTGGGTGCAAGGCAAGGGCTGGCACAGAGGCTCAAAATTCCTGTCTCCACTCAACGGGACGGGCTGTGACACGCTGTGGCACRTGTTAAACCATCCCGGGGGTGGTTTTAACTCCGGGGCCTGCTAGGCTGCGGGATGCGAGTCAGGGATCCGTGTGCGGCAGGGCTAAGCCGGGGAGGAAGCATCTCTCGGAGCTGAGTGAATAACCCATGGAGCGGGTAACTTTGGGTGGTTTTTCTTCCCCTTCCCCAAACACGTGAGATTYTAGGGGGAAAAAAATCCCACTGTTTCAATGATTCAATGCCAAACTTAACCTTTTCTTTTGCTCCCCATGCATCGTTCTTCCTCGCTGGGATTTTATCCAAGCGGTTAGCTGAGTTTGTGAATCTTTTCACAATTCTGCTTTTCAGTGAATAAATGCACATCTAGGAAAAAATCGGCCCCCTTCTCATTACCGTGAACGGCAGGAGCAGCCGCGGTTGCATAAACCAGGCCRAGCACGCAGGAAGGACATAAACCTTCATGCTTCGTGGCGGAAAGCAATCTCCGAGAGCTGGAGGTGAGGAAAAACCTTCTCTCGCCGGCGATTATTCTTGAAATCTCCCGTCGGCAGTTTCAGGCATCGTGCTGTGCGAGAGACCCTCCAGCACGGTCCTAGTGCCGCGCGAGAAGGGCAGTGTCCGCCCCAGACCGGCTTCCCTGAGACCCCCCCGCTCCCCTCCTCGCTCCCTTTCCAGCCCCCTCGGAGCAGCGGGGGCACGAGGCGCCGGCAGGGGCGGCCGTGGGGTGCCGGTTGCTCCCGTCTCCCCGTGAATCTCCGCAGGGCGCTCTGTGCCCGGCGCCCATCCCGCTTCRCGCCGCGGGGCGAGCCGTGCCTTTTCCTCCTCCGGCAGCGGGAGTGCGTTACGTTATTCCCCGCTTGTGATTCAATCGACAGCCTTCAAAGGAAAATGCTCCGCCAGGCTACCTGGGTACGTCACCCGGAGACTTTAGGGATTCTCCATGAAGCRTTTTGATGCTCTTGCTACTTATATCCATGGGGGATATTCGGCCTTGGCAGCTCTTGCCCTGCTTGCTAGGGGAATACTGAACTGAGTAGTGTCACCTCTGTGGGGCTCGGAGGGGCAGGGGGACATCTGAGGATCGGTGTGGTGGGAAGGGACCTCGGGAGGTCTCTTGTTCTGCCTCCTTCTCCAAGCTGTGGGGTCACACCAGGTTGCTCAGGGCTTTTTCTGCTTGGGTTTTGAAAGCCTCCAAAGATGGAGATCCCACAGCCTCTTGGGGCAACCTGCCCCGGTGCCAACCGTCCTCGTGGGGAAGCAGTTTCTCCTGGTCTCCAGGTGGAGCCTCCCCAGGTCCAGCTTGTGCCTGTGGCTCCTCATCCATGTGCCGCGGGGAAGTGCCTGGCTCCATCTCCAGGATGGCTCCCGGGACCGCACGGCTGCTTGGAGCTGGGCTGGAGCCCCCAGCTCTGCCCGCTCGCCAGCGGTGCACGGCGCTGTACAGCGGTGCATGGCGCTGTACTCCATCCCGGGGCCCGAGGAGGCCACCAGGCCGTGGCAGTAGGGAATTGCACACGGGGCCGAGCACAGACGCTGCCCAGGTTTGCTCTGCCTGCGGATGCTGTGGGTTCGGGTGACAAGGACTCCTCCAGCGCCGGCGTTTTGTGGTTTCCTGGTGGATATTCCCACCCTGGCTTGGTTTCTGCGCAGGGTCTGAGTCCTTCCTGGCRTCTCCACCTCCTGGTGCACTTCCTGCAAGCCGTTCTGGGCTGAAAGGGGATGCATKTGGCAGTCCTTCGGTTGTGTTTTCTGATGCTCTGTCTCGGGGCAACTGCTCCGCATGCTGGCAGGGCACGGTGAGTGCTGTGAGCGCTGTCGTCCCCTTCCTTCATCCCCGCCGGCTTCATGGAGACAAAGAGCCAAGAACTGTGGTGTGAACCTCCATGCGCATGCTGGGATCACAGCAACAGGCTTTCCAGGCGGCGTAGGAGGGCTGCAAGCCAGAGCCTTGCGACTGTCCCGGCCGCAGAGCTGGTGCAGGAAGGGGCTGCACCCATGGGTGCCTTTCAGTGCCCGGAGCCTCTCCCATAGCTCCTGGCTTTCTGGGAAAAACAAGATGGGAAACGAGATGGGGTCAGCATCCAGCGGATGCGCCTTGTCCGGAGGACGGCTGGCAGGCGGCAGCTGCYGGAGGATGTGCCCACGGCGGAGGAGGTGCCGGGTGGCAGTCGGTGCCGCGGCCTCGCCGGGATGCCGGCAGCGCTGTGCCGTGGGTGCCTGGCCCCGGGGAATTCGACTGCCTGGCTCTCCATCAAGTTTTATCCCGGGCAGCGTAACTGCAGACGCTGTTCGTGCTCGTATCGGCTGCTAATCCTTTTATGAGCCTTCCTAAGCYGCTTACGTGCCCCGTGTCCTGCAGCAGTACGTTCCCCGGTGGATCAGGGGTCCCGCGTTCCTGTCGGCCGTGAGCAGTGGGCTTCCCTGGCGCTGTAACCGGGAGCCCTTTTGGATGCCAACCAGGGGCTGCAAGGTACGATTTCTCCTGGCTTGGGAAATCCCTAAGCCCCAAATCCCTAGTGGCTGTGAGGGAAGGAGTCCCTGTCCGGCTGTTTGCGCTTTCCCATGTCTCTGGGTGGGAAATCCTGGGGCGCCCGTGGGGGCAGAGGGGATGGACAGTCTCGGAAGCGGTCCTGGCTCTGCTCCTTGGGGGCTGTAAATCCCCGCTCCCTCTTCCCTGCGGAGGCAGCTGTCTCTGCTGTGGATCGAATTGCGGGGCTGCACAGGGGACGCGGTCCGTGCCCCGAACCCGTGGGGGCGAGCGCCCCATTCGGGCTTGCTTTGGAGGAAGGACTTTCTCAGTGGGGCAGGGCTGCGGGGGGACTCAGGCATCCGGAGCCCCTCACAGCTGTGGGAACCGTGGCCCYGCTGGCAGAAGCAGGGGGCAGGAATATTTTAGTGTCATCGGTGCCTCCGGGGGTCCAAGGAGATGGACCCCACCACGGGGATGCTGGAATTGTTTTCCCACTCCCAGTTACATCTTGGCCCCGTTCTCCGGCCGGACCCCTGCTGTATAGCATCGCCGCGGGGCAAGCCAGGCTCTGCGGACACCCGACACCCGGCTCCGTGCGCTGGGGAGACCAGCTGCCCCCAGTCTGCCTAGATGCTTTGCCGGTGCGGCTGCGAGCGAGCCCATGCCCATGGAGGGGCCGGGCTGGTGGCTGGTTTCTCTCCGTTGGATCTCAGAGCTGGACCGCCCTGCGCTGGGAGAGGGAGAGGGCACGGGATGGTGGCTTCGGAGCAGGTTTCTGGCTCGGGGACGCTTGTCCTCTCTGGTCCTTGCAGTGAAGCCCCCTGACCCTCTCAAGGGTCTCCTGGCATCCTTCTCCCCAGCATTCGTCTGGCCCTGCTGAAGCTTTGAGACAGGCACCTGGGAGGGGGCCGAGCTGGTCCCGGGGGGCCGAGCCATCACATCAACATCTTTCTCCGCTGCTTGACACGTGTAATTTGGGATGCTGCGGCTCCTGTTGGGAAGCAGCTGCCGAAGCCGCTTGGGACCGGTCTGCAATCAGTGTTGGGAAACGAAGAGGCAGGGGCTCCTCGTTGTGCCGGTGTTCAGAGATAGAAGCAGAGGGAGGGGGGGTGGAGGGGGCCCAGGAGTCCTGGGAATTGCTTGCAGTCACATCAGCTGCAAAGACCTTGAGATGTCTTACAGGTGCCTGGAATAGCAGTTTGATGTTTAGATTGGGGCCCAGTTCAGCCGGGCGTTCGCTGCTCTAACCTGCTTCCAGACGAAATAGCYGTGGGACCGGCTGGGTGCAGGCACGGGCGGCTCAGCTGCTTTGCTTGAGGTCACTCAGGAGGATCGGTGTCAGCGGTGGGATAGTGTGTCCCAGTTCCCTCCGGGTGTCCCCAGCTCGAGGTGAACCTGCCTTCTGCCCTCCTTGGCCTCCACCAGCCTCCAGCTGCTTCGCTTGGATTTCTTGCAGCAAGGTGAGGCTGGCCACGGGCGTCTGGCCCGGATGAAGAATAGGCTCCTGCTGTTTCACTTGCTGGATTTTCTCCATCCTGAAACAGGAGCAAACCCCAAAGATGCAATAACAAACCCGAAGCGATGTTGCTTTGACTTCCATCAGGCCCGCAGCAGGGAAGAGGGAGGGAGCAGCCTGCCCAAGGCCCCCAAGCTGCCCCGTCGCTCTGGGTGCCGTGTTCCTCGGCGCAGGAGTCGTGTGCTGGCTCCCACTCCCCAGGGATGGTTTCTGTGTTGCAGTTTGCGAGGAATCAGCCTGTTTCATTTGCAGGAAAACAGCTGGTTCCTGCTGTAGCACAACGACGCTTGTTGTAGCAGCTCTCAGCGTGAGTTTTCCGGAGCCCATCCTTTCGCTCCAGTCGTACAGCACCTAGCACTTAGCATCAGAGACCAGCGTTTCCCAGCTGCCGGCACAGCGTGTGCAATCATTCAGCCCTGCATGAACTGCATTGCACCGCATCTGCTTTAGCAGGAGTGTTTTCATGGTTCTTTATTTCTGCTTCCCCTAAATGGCTGCAGTCAGGTCTTGCTTGGTCCTGCTGCATTTGCAACCAGAGCGTTGGAGCGATGGGGCCGGAGCAGGAGGTGATGGAGAGGGAGAGCCAGGGGAAGGGGACCAGCCCTGCAGTGGAGGGATTTATCGGGGTTGTGTGAATGCAGGGCTTGGAGGGGCGAGGGTTTGGGGCAGCGCTTGCCCCCGGGAGCTCGTAGCGGGCAAACTGGCTGCAGGGGAGCTGGCCTCTCTGGCTTGGTGGGCTTTTATTAATAAGCGATAATGATCAAAATGAGGGACAAAAGGGAGGCTTGGATTTCCTAAGGGCTTCCAGATCTCGCCGCTGCTGCTGGCGTTTGCACAAGGCAGCGTGTGCCCTGTGGCTGGGGGCATCTCTGTGCTGAAACGACCCGGTTACTCCATGGTGTTTGGCCAAACCAGCAGGTCTCTGCTGCAGAGCTCTGGGACCAGACCTCACCTCGGGGTGTGGAGCAAGCAGAGGTTGCCCTTGCAGAATTTTTTACCTACGTGATAACGCTTTAGCCTTTTACCGGTTTCCTTCCTATAGCAAATTTCAGTGGCTTTAGCTCTGCTTGCCTCCCTGGGGTTGCATCAATATCATCCTCATCAATGTTACACAGAGCTGAGTCTGTGCCTGGAAAACCCGGGACTCGGCAGCTTTGGCTGGAGGAGATGGTGGGGGGATGGCGGGAGCGGGATGCACAGGGCCGGGAGCGCAGGGTGGCACCGAGCGAGTGGCCGCGACACCCGCGGTTACAGGCAGCCCGCAGGGATGGAGCTGGTCTCAGCCCATCGATCCGCCTGGATTTTGATATTGGAAACTTCGTTGCTGCTTGTCTACCCTCTTTAGGAAGGCTTGCGAGGCGGGTAACAAATCTCGGGAGAGGAGGATGTGAGCTGCTGGTGGCTGAAGGGATGCTAATTCTTGCTGTTTAACTTCGAGGCCTAATGGATAGCAGGGAGAAAGAATATCCGTGTTAAAAACCCTCTCCCTTTAAAGGGGACCTCCTCCTGGGGAAATTTCCGAGCCCTCGAGGCAGCACCACTCCCTTCCCGTCCTGGAAACTAATAGAGGAAGGAAAGGGTTGTTTTTAAATACTTACGGACCGGATTTTTCGGGGCTGCTGGCCTCCCTCGCCATGCCTGCTTGCAGGTGAGATAAATGACTCGGTGTCCAGCCCGGCGGGATCTGCCCGTGCTAATTGCTGGTGACGAGCCGCTGATGAATGGCTCCAGCCTGCCGCAGGGATCTGGCCTCCTTTTCCCTGGACGTCCCGCTCCGGCTGGTCTCACGGGCGGGCTGAGCCCCTCGTTGCCCAGCCGTGGGGCTCGTGGCTGCCAGGGGGACGCGGCCGGGCGTTGGGGCAGGAAGGCGCCTGCCTCGAAATCCCTGCTCCCGGCACCTCCCGTGCACCCTGCGCCCAGCCACGGGTGGGGGAAAACCCGCCTGGGTGAATTTGGGAGCCGGGTGGTGGCACCCAGGAGGGAGAGGGCTTGGGGGACAGGTCTGCGGCGCTGAATTCAGGCAACCGCTTTTGTACCTTTATTTATTTCCTCAGCGAGGGCGAAGCAGATTTGTGCTCCGGGAGGACCGGAGGCAGAGAAACCAAGCCCAGCGTTTTATGCTTGAAAAAGCAAGCCTGAAGGGCTTCTGTTCCTGTGGGCTTTTTTTTCTTCCTTTCCTCAGGCTTTCCGACTTAAAAAGAGGCTGCGTTTGAAGTGTTCAACGCTCAGCACCCACGTAACGCGCGGTGAGGGGGGCGGCTTCGCCTTGGCTGGAAGGCGCCGGGCTTGGCGGGCCAGAGCGGGATGCACGGCTCGTGTCCCGGCAGCTCGGCCGGCCCCAGGTGTCAGCGCGCCATCAGCGCGTCCCGCCACATCTGTGTTGTTTTAGGCAGGATCTGGCCAAAAAATCCATGCGCACGTTGGAAAAGGGTTGGCCGAAGCGGTGATTTAGCCAGTTATGGCCTATTTCGAACCACCCTCTCTTGACTTGCCTTGGTCTTTGCAAACCTGTCACCCAGCGTGAGATCCCRGGGAGGGTTTTTTGCAGGAGACAAACCCAGCCAGACTCCTTGGAGGGCCCTTGCCATCCTTGCAAGCTGTCTGTGGGCTCATACCACCGGCTTGTCTTTTTGGAGGGTAGYGTTTGGGCTGGACCCGCTTCCCTATTCCATGCTTGTCCGGCGGAGCAGCAAGCTGCTATGGGTAGCCAGCACGGTCAGATGGACGCCCCAGGGAGAAGGAGCTGCAGGGAGAGGTTAAAACACCCCAAACCTGCTATGGGGCAGACTGGGATCGATCTGGGAGGTAGCCGCAAGGGTATGTCCAGGGCCGGGGAGGTGCCCTGGGGTTGTCCCATGCTAACCCGTGCTCTCCATCCTCTCTGCAGCCCAGCCCAAGGGGGCAGCGCCCAGCCCGGAGCCTGCCGAGCCCCCCGGTGCCGTGACGCTGCCCGTGAGCTACCGCCTGTCCAACACCCGCCTGGCCTTCTTCCTGAAGGAGGTGGGAGCCGGCCCGGCCGGCAACGCCAGCGCCCCGCTGCAGCGCGCCGAGCCCTTCGTCGTCTTCCAGACCAAGGAGCTGCCCGTGCTCAACGTCACCCTGGGGCCCTTCAGCACGGGGCTGGTGCTGCCCAAGGAGCAGCTCCAACCCTCCAGCACCCTGGAGATCCCTGACCGCCTCACGGTCAACTGGAAGGTGCGCGCCTTCATCATCCAGCCCCGGGTGGTGGCCAGCCAGCCCGTGGTCCAAGTGCTCTTCTACGTCGCCGGCCGRGACTGGGATGACTTTGACGTCACCGACCGCCTGCCCTGCGTGCGGCTTCATGCCTTCCGGGATGCCCGCGAGATCAAGAGCTCCTGCCGCCTCCGGGGCAGCCTGGCGACGTGTTTGGTGCAGGCTGAGCTGCCCCACGCGTGGTTCGGCCCTTCGGCCATGCCGCTGGGCAGGAGGAAGAGCCCGGAGAGCCTGGATGTGCCGGGCGAGAGCCAGCAAGCGGAGCTTTATTACACCCTGCATGCGCCCACCGGTGCCGGCGAGTGCCTCGGTGAGACATCGCCGCGCCGCGGGGCYGGGGTGGCCAGGACCGAGGGCCCCACGCAGCACCCCTTGCTGCGTATCGGCAGCATCAGCCTGCTGCAGCCGCCTGCCGCCCAGCTGATGCAGGAGCACCGGCTGGACGGCAACGTCTTCATTCGCCTGCCCGACAAGCCCCTCAAGCCGGGGGAAGTGCTGAGCATCTTCCTCTACCTGATGGCCAACTCCACGGTGGAGCACTTCACGCTCAGGTAAGGCCCAGCCCCCCTGGCGTGGAGCTGGCAGCTAGGAGATGCCACGGTGCTCTTGTCCTGCTGCAACCCATCTCTACCCCCAAAGCAGTCACGTTTTGGGGTAATGGTTGCTTTGGCCCAGTGCAAAGACTTGTTCCCATTGTGGGTGTCTCGCCGGGATGTGAAGAAGGGAGAGAGAGGTCAGGGATGGCATATTGTGCGTTAGAGCTCATGCTATGAGGGCTGCTTGTTGCCAATCACACATATAAAACCAAAGCAGCCATGGCCTGGTCCTGACCGTCGCTCTCTGCAGGGTGAAGGCCAAGAAAGGTGTCAACCTGCTCACCACCAAGTCGAGGAGCCTGCAGTGGCTGGTGACCTCGGAGCTGCTGACAGGCGGCAAGCACTCCACCGCCACCGTCGACGTGTCCCGCRTGGACGGTGCCGGGCCCAGGTAAGGCCTGCCGAGGATGCTTGCCCCTGTGCCGGCGATCCTGAGCCCTCGCGGAGCCACGAGCGCCAGGGSAGAGGGTGGCTGGGAGGAATCGCGCTTTTGCTTTGACACTGTGATTTGAGACCCCCCCAGAGRGTCCAGTGGCCTCCTTTGCCCTGGTCTTGGGAGGGGATGCTCTTTTTGGCAGCTTTGGGRTCAAACCTTTTCATCTGGCTAATGTGGATGTTTTTAAGCTGGAGATCAGCTTCTGGTCTCTGCTTAGGCAGGAATGCTTGGGTATGCCATGCACCGGGGCTTGTTGCCCGGAGGCCAGCGGTGCAGGGACGGAGGTGTCTGCATCCGGGTACCCCAAGCCTCGCTGGGGTTTCTGCAGGCCACAGCTTGTGGTTTCTCACCACCACGGCTGGTCAGCTCACAACCCACCCAGCCGCACGCATGACCACGCTCTGGGAGCCCGAAATAGGGTCGAGCCCTCTTGGGAAACCCCAGGACGTCTCCAGAAAGGGTTCTCTAGGCTGCGTCGCTTGCTGGGAAGCCCCAACCCRTCCACATCAAGGACCTCAGCCCCCCAAGATGCGGCAGAGTGTTTCCCCTTGCTGGGAGGGGGACAAGGGCCTGCGAGGGATGGGGTGAAGCGTCRTGCTCCAACCCCTCTCCCGGCTGTGGGGAGCCACCTCTCCCCTTCCATCCGCCCCTCAGGCAGCGAGCGGGAGCCGCGAGCGCAGCTGCCAGGGGAGCTGCTTTGTTCGGCTTCCTCGCCCCAGGCACGCTCCCTGGGAACGCCTGATAAGCTGCCGTCGGCGGCGATTTTATTTTCCTTTTAATTGAAAGCTGAGCACAGGGGTTCCTGGGGGAAGGGGACGGCCAGGTGCCGGCGAGAGATTGCACAGCCTCAAATGCGGACTGATGGCCGAGCCAGGAGCGGGGCAAGGCCAGGGGTCGGTCCCACACCAGCACGGGATGGGGCATAATTTTGTATGTGCTTTTGTCTTGGTCGGCATCTCCAGCTGGCTAGAGGGCACGCAGCAAGAGGGGTTTCTGGGCTGGAGCTGGGCAGGATTTGTGGTTGGRCAGGCTGGACGGTGCGCGGAGGCGTTGTCGGGTGCCATCTGCTCTGTGCACCCAGTTGGGACATGAGCAACGCGCTGGGTAAGGCAGCAGTGCTGTCCTTGCAGATGCACCTTGAGCTGGTGATGGTCCATGAGCTGGTGTYGCGTGGCCATGCTCGATGCCTGTGGGCACATCCTGTGGATTTGGGGGTGAATGAGAAAGCTGCAGAGGATCACCCCGTCTGGGAYGGAAGTATATTGATTTAAAAAAATGTTTAATACCATGCGAGGCAGCAGCTCTTCCCTGACTATCCTGGCCTCTCCCAGCATTCCCTCTGGGAAYAAATGGGAGCAGTCCCCAGGCAAGGTCCCCCCTGGGCCCTATGGTCACAAAAACTGAAATTCGTGTTGAGTCRAGACAATCAGGCTGCCATGAGAAGGATGAGCATCCCATGGGGACTTCAGACCAAGGAGCCATCTGTAAGACATGCCGAGCCGGCTCTCCTGCTCTGCTCACACCAGGGCAAAGCCCAATCTTGGCACTTTGAGAAAGACTTGGATTGGTTGAGGAGGGTCCAGAGGATGGGAAATGAGAATGATCTAAGGGAAAGAAGACCCTCAAAGACAGGTTAAAAACCCGGAGGTTGATTAATCTGTGGAAGTGGAGGATGAGGATGGTCTTCAAGCACGGGGCAGCTGCATAGGAGAGGGGAACCTCTGCTCCGTGCATCCATGGGGACAGGACACAGTGAACAAAGAGGGTGTGGGTGTGTCACTGGGTCAAACAGTGAACAGGAAGGACTCTGACGTGCTGGAAGAAATTGTTTCCAGGCCGTGACGTCTCCAACACTAGATGTCTTTGGGGACTGGGGAGATGAACGTCTCCAGGAGCTGGGTTAAAGTGAGTTGATTCTGCCTGCTGAGACATGGAGCTGCCAAAGCTGCTCCCACGCACGGCAGGGCGAGACGGCGTCCCCGTYGCCTGAGGGAGAGCAGCTCTCTGCAGGCAATGGAAGAGGCTTTATGGCTGTCATATATTCCCGCGACGAGGCGAGAGCTGGCCCGGGGAGGGGGAGGAGGCACCTGCCTTTTTCCTTTCTCTTTTCCCTTCCCCTTCTCTGCGTCTGCTGCAGATTAAAATCAGCCTTGAAAGGTTAGCGACGGCAGATGAATTTAAAGTGATTACAATCACCTTTTAGACAAACAACTCAATCAAATATTAACGTAATGCAAAGTATGAATGACTCAAACCCGTGTTGCCCTCCGGGCCTTGCAGCATGAGGAATTTGCCTCGCCGTGGCCCTTGAGGCTTCTGGCAGCGCCGGCYGCATTGGGAGATGATGCTCCCGTCATATTCTCGCAGCCTCTGGCCATTCCCAGCCYGAGGACGGCGTGCTGGAGGCCGTTTCGGTGTCTGTAGCAGGGCTGCCGTGACTTCCCGGGACTCCCCTGGAGTCTGCGGGCTTGCAGYATCCTACGGCGAGGAGTCCCAGGGCTGAACCACCTCCTGTGTGAAGCAGCAGCTCTGCTTCGCCTTCGAACCTGGCTCTTCCTGGCTGCTTTTCATGCTCTTGTGTTGGAAGAGCAACCCGACCCCCTTCTCCAAACCACATGGGTTTGGAGGTTTCCCTTGTACCCCCTTAGCTGTCTCCTTTGCAGGACAGCCGCGGTGAGCTCAGTCCTTGCCCATGCAGCAGCAATCCTGTGCACCCCATCGTCCTTGCCTGCCCTTCCCCATCCCTTGTCTCCAGCAGACCTTTCTCTCCCCTGCCTGGTCCCCCTTTCCAYGCAGGGCAGCAGTGATCAATGCTTGCCATGTCCTGGAGCAGGCACTGGATTGCTGCTCTCCTTTTTTCTTCTCCCTTTCACTCATTATGTATTTATAAGGGATAAACTGACTGTATCCAGCATCCCCAGGTCGATGGGACCTTCTCGATGGCTGTTACATGATGAGACAAGAGCAGGCTCCAGTTCCTCCTTCCTGGCCCTGGCAGTGTTCATCTTTTCCTTGCCTTCCTCGTTCCTCCTGCTCCAGGGAGCCTTTTGCTGGCTCTGCCCAGGGCTGCGCTTCATTTGTGCCCCCCCGGGGAGGTTCCGTTTTCRGGGAGGGCGCTGGGACTGTCTGTCTCGGTGGGGAGAGCCCTGAATGCCCCGAGGGATTTGCAATTTGCACAAAGATTTGGGAGGGCAGGATTGCTTCCGGGGAGAGGAGTGGGGTGTTAACCCCGCTGCTGCTCTCAGCCACAGCACGGCTCTGGCCCTCAGAGGGGTGAGCATTTGCTAGCATGTGCCTGGGCTGTCTTGTGGCTGTCGGCTTCAGGGATTTGGATTTACTAAAGGAATGGGGTGTAAGAGCGTGTCCTGGACCGGCTGGGAAATGCACAGCTTGGAGAGAGTTTCCTTGTGAGAAACATGTCTGGAGTTGGCTGATGGGCTCTGGYGTTATTTGGGGTGCCTATAGGGAGCCTCCTGTCCCTTATCTTTCTTTAAGGAAAGCCACCGCTCTGCTGCTGCTGCAGCAAGGAGACCGTGTAAAAGCGGTGCTCTGTGCTTCCCCCCCCGAGGATGTCCCAAAACGCCCCGGTCCCACCCCTGCAGGTGAACATGCAGCTCATGGTTTAGCTGCAAGTTTGCTCATGTGGTCCATTTCTCCCTGTGCATTGCCGGTAACGTGCTGGTGCTCCTGCAGCCAGGGAGCTGCCACGGTGGCTGGAAGGGGGCCACGAGCTGCAGCGGGGGTGGACRGGTCATGGATGCTGCAGGGAGAAACCTCAGAGGGTTCGGACAAAGAAACGAGGATGTTTGAGTGCTCCCAGCCTGGGCAAGCGACCACACATGGCAGTGTCTCGCCAGCAGCCCCAGGGAGCTATTTGGGGCAGGGGATCAGCTTGTGCCTGCCGTGGGGATACGGCACTGGGAAGCTGGAATCCAAGCAGGGTCCCTGATTTCGGCTGCCAGGCTCCGTGCGTGCTGCCCTCCCTCGGTCTGGGAAAGCTTGACTTGTGGGAGACAACCGAGGAGGCGCCGCCGTGGGAGCAGCTCGGTGGCGGTAAATCCAGCCACGCTGCTGGGAAGATGCTGACCGGGAGACAAGGGCAGCACCCAGCTCGCCCCCGCAGCCAGGCCGCCCGTCCCCCGGGGCTGGCTGCCACGCGGCCGCGGTACAATTGACAGCGTTGGTCAGGTCCAGCGCATGGTGCTAATATATCACTGAGCAGCCTTTGGAAAGAGCATGYTTTAGCTGGCCAAATTTTTCCTCTACTGGGGAGAGGCACGAAAAAAACAGGGTCTTTCTTCCCTTTTTCCACTTCTGCTTTCCATCAGAGCAGTCCCCGGTGCAGGGCAGAGGTAAAGGTTAGGCTTTGGGGTGTTTGGGAGCAATAATCAGTGGTGGRTTTGCTCTCCCTCTGTCCTGGGTTTGGGTTTCGGGGCTGTGCCATTTCTGGGGTGCAAAGGACGTGCTTGCACTGCAGTGGTGGTGGCAGCACAGGCCCCAGATCCTCTTGCTGGCTGAGACRGGCACCCCAATCTGGCGCAGCTCGGACCTGCTGGAGATGCTCTGCTCTGCATCGCTAGACGGGACTGTCCGTGTGTCCTGCAGGCTGGCTCTGATCCCAGGGCGCCTGCCCTGGCAGGCGCCAAGCTGAGGGTGTCCCCCTCCTGTCCCCCTTGCCCAGGGATGGGGACTCCTCTGCTGAGATAATGCAGCTGGATTTTGAGATGGAGAACTTCACCAGCCAGTCGGTGACACGCCGCATCATGTGGCACATTGACTACCGGGGCCGCAACCCACCGCCCGACCTGGAGAAGGTGGTGACAGAGCTGACGGTCATCCAGAGGGACATCCGGGCCATCGTGCCTCTGGCCATGGTGAGTGGACTGGGGGTCCCTGCATGCTCCCCTCCTGACGGATGCATCACCCGAACTTCGGATGCCCCCCCAATATCCCACACGCTCCTTCCCGTCTCTTCGCCATTCTCCACGTGGAAGTGGCTGCCAGCTTTCCTTTCTTTCTGTGGTGTTCATGGAGGCCAACCCCCTGCTGCCTTGGCAATAGGTCTCTATGTCTGTATGTCCCCAYTGAYCCATGGGACCCTTCTCTGCCTGCARGGCTTGGGTAGGAGATGGGCTGGCTGCAAGTTGTTTCCTGGGGGAGGTGGGCTGCCCATTAGACTGATGTTCTGCTTTGCACCCCATCCCCAGGACACAGAAATCATCAACACAGCCATCCTGACGGGCCGGACGGTGGCCATTCCCGTGAAGGTCATTGCGATTGAGCTGAGTGGCGTCATCGTGGACGTCTCAGCTATGGTCGAGTGCAAGTCCAACAACGAAGACATCATCAAGGTTGGTGYGTGAAGGGGGCCGGGACTGGGCTCTCCTTGGTGCTAGCGAGGGGCTGAGTTTTTCCCAGTGCCATCAGGGTAAATAGCAACACTAGGACTGGTGGCCAAACTGGGTKTTGGTGCTAGGACGGGGAGATCTGTCTTGCTGTGGGTGCAGGGGGAGGCTCTGCGCTGTGGGGATGTGTACAGCTGGGGGCAACCTGCCGTGGGGGAAGGCAGGAGGGTGCTTGTCTCTATACCCATGGCTCTGAGCATCTTCCTCTGCATCCCACAAGCCCACCCTCTCCCAGGCATAGTCCCATCTAATGTGGGGGTACTAACGTGGGGACCACCCTCACCCTGGGGTGACCCCTCCTCTCGTGCCCCTGGAGCAGGTCTGAGCTGAGCGCTGGCCTCTCCTGCAGCTTCARTCCAGTTTTGCCTTTCCCTGGGCTCTGCAGAGAGGAAGAAAAGACATTCAGTCGCTGTCCCCGGAGAGGCTGTGGGATGCTCCAGCACTGAGCATGCTGGTACTAGGCAGTGGCAATAACTATGGGTTATCAAGGCACTTATTACTGATAAGGCAAAATATCGTCRTCTTGCAGGGTAAACAGCACGTTCTCGTTAGCTGCTTCACTTGCGCCTCTGAGTGTCATTTATTTCCCATTAGGACTGGACGCTGGGCTCAGCTCCGGCTGGCCGATGTTCCCAGTGCCGCGGCTCTCCCCAGGCACCTGCGGAGCAGGCGCTGGATGGCAGGGCCCTGATGCTGCTGGAGAGGCACAGGGCTGGCTGTGTGGGGCTGGGACCGGGGTTGACCGGAGGCGTGGGGGACARAGCTGCATGATTGGGGAGGGTGGGAGGCCGAGGGAGGGAAAAGGGGCCTGCAGCTGGGGAAAGGAGCGGGAGGGCTGTGTGGGAGGTGCTTGCCGGATGAATGCAAAGGTGTAGCTGTCTCTATAGGGAGCATCTGCCCAGTCATCCATATCAGGTGAAGAGCATCAATCCATCCATATATATTCTTCTATCACCATTTGTATCCATATATCCATCCACCCATATTATTCTATCACTATATCCATCCATCCATCCATCCATCCATCCACATACATTCTTCCCTGATTCCCACTATACCCATTCCCCCCTTCACACATGCATCCAGGCAGTCAGCCATCTCTTCATCTCCATATCCGTCCATCACTTTTGTTTCCCTCCTCTCCTTTCCCCTTGTGTTGCACTGCAGAAGCGGGGGACTCGCGCTGGAAGCTGGGGATCCTCTCGTGTCCCTCAGCCCCTTCTCCCCTTCCCCATCCGCATCTGCCGTGGGTGCTCTCTGAGCTGCGGCGGGGGGCTGGTGGGTCTGCAGGGCAGTGGGCAGAGCCTGGATGGCTGTGGCCCCACTGCCCGTGCCCATGCCCAGCACTGCAGCCACGCTTGCCCTCGGGGGTTCGCTCTCCTGCGTGCCGGGAGAGCCCTGTGTCAGCCTGCAGGGGACTGGGGGGCCCATGAGCACCAGGCGCATGGGGGAGGACAGCTGGTGTCACAAACTGTTTGTCCAAGTTGTGACTACAGCTCCAATCTGTGCGATTTACAATGCCGGGGTCTAATTTATGGAGACCGGTCCTCTGCAGCATGATTAAACACTGGAGCAATAATACACTTCAGGATGGACTCCAAGACACTTAAACTGTTTAATGTGCTGCCTTTCTGCTCATAAATCTATTTACACACTGTCCCCAGGCCTGGGGGGAGCAGACGCGTGCACACAAGTGGGGATGAATAATACATGGAGCAGCCCTCCAGCCCCACGGCTCCCTCGCCTCCTGCTTTCCATTTGGAGCCCCTCGCAATTTCTTGCTGAGTTATTTTGTGTTTGTGCTGGAGATTCGTTTCCGAGGGAGCTTTCAGTTACCTGCTGAGATTGGGGAGTATGATTACGGTGTCAGGGCTATAAACCTGTTACATAAATCATRTCTTACATAGTGGGATCTGGTATCTGTTACTGTAAATAATTTAACATTGGGGAGAGCTGAGGAGCGGGAAACGGCTGCTTCTCCCCACCCCATCTGTGGCTCGGTAGGCATGCAGTGGTTGCCCCTCTGTATAACATGGAGAGGAAACATCCTGGACCTGCTGGACAAAGAGCAGCACGGGTGCGAGGGCCATGGATGAAAGATGGAGGGAGAGCACGGATGAGAACTGTGACCCCCGTCCCTTCCATGGTGGCATGTGGCAAATCATCCCAGAGAGGAGGACCTGGTCGTTCAAGATAGTGTAGAAATAATACCCCTTCCCTGCCTGTGCCATGACCTCGGGGACTGCATATGTGCCCAGGGGACCTGCAGGGAGAGGAGGGCCACCTTCACCTCCAGCGATACTCAACTGGGAGATGCTCAACCTCACCTGCTATTTGAGCCTTGCTTAGGAGCCCACCATCACCCTCACGCATCTGTTTGAAGACCTGCTACAACCACATCAGCTCGGTGGCCTGGCTTCAGCCTTGGGGTCCCTGATCATCCCCTGGCCACCGCTGGGATCTCCTGGTGAGCAAACATGGGATCCCACCAGCTGTGGTGGCTCTTTCCACCCCTGAGGGCCTTGGAGAGGATGCGTTGTCTCGGTACYGCCCTTGAGTCTGTAGACCATGCTGACTGGGAGCTTGGAGCAGCTCCTGGCCACGGGAATGGAGCTGTTGGCGCCTTGGCTCAGTGCCCAGGGAGACCTCAGCCTCTTGCTTACCGATGCCTTGCTGCGAATCCAGGAAGTATCTCTGAACAAGCGCTCACTTCATTTAAAAGCTAATCTGCAGTCACTCCATCATCAGGACAAGCCTGATGTGCTGGTATTTTTTGTTGTCGTATTTTTTCCCCCAGCCAATTGAAAAGCAAGTGGCCCCCAGAAAGAGACTGCTGGGGGGATTTATTAGCTAAGGTAATGCAAGCAGCAGCCCATCATATTTATTGTGATAAATGGCACAATATCCAGAGCACTCCCTTGCTGGGGGATTCGCCCAAGAGCTCATCTTTATTCAAAGGCTGCCCTGCCAGAGCTGAGATCGTCTTTTCAGACATGCTGAGCTGGTATCTATCTGATATGGAGGCAACGAACAAACTGTTCTGCATTGCACTTCCCTCCTGCCGTCCGAAGAGCTTTCCAAAGAGCTCCAGTCTGTGGGCTCAGTGTCCTTCACTGCTTGTGTGGTCCTGGCAGCTCTGTCACCCCAGGGAAGGCTGGCAGGCACTGTCGGCCCCACGAGACCATGAATGCACTGCGGAGGGGCCCCGCAGCCCTGAGCTCTTGTAGAAATCAGGCCTTGCTCAAAAGCTCTAAAATACAAAGTTCCTGCAGATGAATGACTACAGGTCCCCAAGGATGAGGTGGAGAGAGACGGTGATACTATCATCACCTTTGTTGTCAGCTAGCGTACGGCATGGACTCAACCCCTTATCAGCCATCAGAGAATCCGTATGGGAGAGCAGCTCACTGGAAACAAGAAATGTTGCTGTTGAGACACTCAGCACAGCTGAGAAAGAGAGTGACTGTGCTGCTGGCTGAGGAAACAGATCTTTTTTTTTTTTTTTTTTTCCAGCTACAAACAATTCAGACACAATTCCTGGCAGTGCAGAGGGGAGAGAAGGGTCAGAGTTAGGCCTGGGACTGCTCCAGATGGGAGGTTTAAGCCCCCCTAGACTGATTCTCCTTCCAGCATTGCCGGGAAGGGAGAGGTGCTGTTGACTCTGGTGCCCTAAGACGAAACGTAAGCGATATACTTCAGTCACTTCCTCTTATCTCCTTAATTGGCTTGGATCGGTCGGTAATAAGTGGCCCCCGCAGGACATATTTGTTTTATAGCAAATTTAACTAACAGCGTTTGCATAAATGGGAATTAAAAAAAAGAGAGGGAGAAATAGAGGAAATGAATGGGACTCAGCCGGGCTCTTTTGGAAGCCTTTCCTGGCATGAGCATGAGTGATGGGGATGGGGCCACGGCCCCCCTCCATGACACCTGGGCACATGGCTGGTCTGTGCTCATTGCCTGTGTTTGCTGGGTGGTGGCAGAGGAGCTTTTTGGGCTAATGTCCAAGACGAGCAATTTGCAAGCCCTGTGGTCTGGGCCAAGCTGAGAAGGCACCCATGAGTGCTTCTAATCTGAGCTTTGTAACGGRGTACCGTTATGCGCAGGAGTCAAAGAATCTGAAGCACCAAATGAAGGTGCCTGGAGGAGCTGAAAGTGGGCCAGGGACTGCAGAGCAGGAGGACGAGAGAKAAATATCTGTTGCAGACCTTGTTTATGAGGGTCCACTCCTCTGAGCAAGGACTTTGGGGAGGAGAAGGCACCTCCTCTCCTGGGCTGACCTTTAACCGGGTCATGCCTGATTCAGTCCTACTCCTCCAGGATTTCTCAGCCCTCTGAACAACTCCTTTCCAGGATCCATGTGATTTCTGCAGGCATTTTGCAACTCCCCTCTCCTCTGCCYCTCTCCCCCAGGTCTCCAGCAGCTGCGACTATGTCTTTGTCAGTGGGAAGGAGTCGCGGGGCTCCATGAGCGCCCGGGTCACCTTCACCTATGAGCATCTCTCTGCTCCGCTGGAGATGACGGTGTGGGTGCCCAAGCTGCCACTGCACATCGAGCTCTCGGACGCCCGGCTGAGCCAAGTGAAGGGCTGGAGGGTGCCCATCCTGCCAGACAGGAGGTGGGTGCTGCGGGGGTGCACGTGCATGAGGCTGCGTCAGGGTCCCGGCTCCGGTTTGATGCCCCAGTGCAAGGGAGGCATTGACAAGATGGAAGAAGTCCAGGGGAGGACCACGGAGATGGTGGGGGTGCTGGGGCATGGGATGCACAAGGAAAGGCTGAGCCAGCAGGGTCTGTTTAGCCTGGAGAAGGCGAAGTGAGGAGGCGGTTAATCGCCCTGTTCAGCTACTTAATGAGGGGGTTTTAAAGATGATGGAGCCAGACTTAACTCAGAGTGAAAGGGTTGGAGATTATGGACAAAGGTTGCAACAAAGGAAATTACTGTTTGGATGTAAGGAGAAAAAATTCACAGTGAGGGTGGTCAAACCCTGGAAGTGGTGGGGAACCTCTATCCTCGGCAATGGTCAAAACTCATCTGGATGAGGCTAACTCATTTTAAAGCTAGCCCTGCTTTGAGGTCTAGAGAGCTCCAGGTGTTCCTCCCAACCTGAATTATTCTGTGGCCCTCTGCTGGTTAGTGGTCATAGATCCAGCTTACCCACTTTGCCATGTGCTGATAAAGCCCTCAGAGACCTCATAGGCAACAGGTCTCTTTTTTGGCCAGGAGCAAACAGTTTTTTTTTTCCTGCTTTGGGAGACCCTGCATTTCTCCGCAGCGTCTTACCCCTCTCTGCCCGGTCACCCCTGTCCTCCACCTGGGGGCTGAAGAGCCGTGGAGGGGGCTGGCGCCGCTCCCCACCTGCTCCCGTGTCCCGCAGGTCAGTGCGGGACAGCGACCACGAGGAAGAAGAAGAGGAGAGGAAGCAGAGCCGAGGCTGTGCCCTGCAGTACCAGCACGCCACGCTGCAGGTCTTCACCCAATTCCACACCACGTCGGCGGAGGGCACGGGCCAGGTTGTCACCATGCTAGGGCCAGACTGGCTGGTGGAAGTCACTGACCTGGTCAGCGACTTCATGCGTGTGGATGACCCACGGGTGGCCCACATGGTGGACAGCTTCACGCTGGCTGGGAGGGAGCCGGGCACCACACTCTTCAAGGTACACCTGAGCCACCTTCTGGGTGGCTGTATGCATCTCGCTGGCGTGGGGCGAGGAGAGCACCAGRGAGGAGGGCCCAGTCAGTGACGGGCACCCTCGTCCCCTCTAGGTCGTGTCSCCGCTCATGGAGGCGGTGCTGGGCGAGACACTGGTAACGGTGKCAGACGAGAAGGTCAGCATCACAGACCTGAAGGCCCAGGTGGTCTCCAGCCTCTCCCTCTCCCTCCACCCCAGCCCTGGCAATAGCCACACCATCATTGCCAAGACAGCCGCGCAACAGACCCTCAGCTTCTTCAAGCAGGTGAGGCAAGGGGTGGGGGGGCTGGCCCCTGGGCTGAGGGGTCCCACTGTATGTGCCGGTGCTTGGGGGAACCCAGCATGGCACTCGACGTGGGGTGGGGGCTCCATTTGCAAAACCCCTTTCCCAAATCCTGCCCATAGCTTCYGAGCCTTGAAGCTCTCCTTGATCCCTGAGCCTTTGCTCCACACKGAGCCCCTGGCAGTGATGGTGGGAGGAAGCAGAGCTCAGGAAACTGCCATTTAATTTAGCGGAGAAGGGACTGAGGGTCTGGACCATCTGACACCAGGAGGGAGGGACCCAGAAACCTGCCTGTGCCCTGTCCCAAATCCTTGGCAGGCTCTTGGTAAGAGAAGGCATTCAGAGGCATGATCCTGCCTGCGGGAGCATGTGGATAATGGGAGGAAAAAATGGGTGAAAAGGAAAAACCAGGTCAAGGTTGGAAGGAGGAAGATGAATTGATAGGTGGATGGAGGGAAAGGAAAGGAGAGGGATAAGGATGAATTGCATGGATGGAAGGATGAAAAGGAGGGATGGATGGATGGATGCAGGTGGACTTGCATCCTGCTGGGCAACTGTTGTCTGTATTGGTCCTGCAGGAAGCACTCCTCAGCCTGTGGATTTCCTACAGTGATGGCACCACAGCCCCCCTCTCCCTCTATGACCCCAAGGATTACAACCTGGTGGTGACCAGCCTGGATGAGAAAGTGGTCTCAGTAACCCAGGACCGGGCCTTCCCCTTGGTGGTGGCAGAGAACGAGGGGTCGGGGGAGCTGCTCCGGGCTGAGCTGGTCATCTGTGAGAGCTGCCAGAAGACCAAGCGCAAGAGCGTGCTCTTCACAGCCTTGGCTAGTGTGCGGGTCCACTTCGGCTCTGAGGAGGACCCAACCTACGACTACGACCACRTGCCGAGCAAGCCGGGGCTGGCGGGGCGGGACGAGACAGCAGCAAGTACCACCCTGCGGGCAGAGGTGGAGAGAAAAGCGGAGCCAAGTGAGGACAGTAGGATGTCTGGCGCATCTCACCCCACCGAGGACTTCCCCACCATCCCCACCGGCTTTGTCCAGGTGACCAGGGGGCTGACAGACCTGGAGATAGGCATGTATGCCCTCCTGGGTGTCTTCTGTCTGGCCATCTTGGTCTTCCTCATCAACTGCATTGTCTTTGTGCTGAAATACCGGCACAAACGCATCCCGCCAGAAGGTCAGACCAACATGGACCATTCCCACCACTGGGTCTTCCTGGGCAACGGGCAGCCCTTGCGGGCTCACAATGACCTCTCCCCCCAGCCCGAGAGTCCTGGGAACCCCTTGGAAAATGTCCAGACTTGCTGCCACGGGGACCACCACAGCAGTGGAAGCTCGCAGACCAGCGTGCAGAGCCAGGTCCACGGCCGCGGGGACGGTTCCTCGGGGGGCTCCACGCGGGACCAGAGCGAGGACCCACTCAACTCGCCCACCTCCAAACGGAAGCGGGTGAAGTTCACCACTTTTGCCACGCTGCCCTCTGACGAGCTGGCCTACAACTCCATCCCCATYGCCGATGAGGAGGACTTGGAGTGGGTCTGCCAGGACATGGGGCTCCAAGACCCCGAAGAGCTTCACAACTACATCCGCAGAATCAAAGAGATCGCTTAACGCAGGGGCAGAGGGGACGGGGGAGGGAGGGTGCCGCCACGCCATGCCATGCCATGCCACACCACGCCGCACCGGCTGCTTCCTGGGGGGGGCCGGAGACCCAAATTCGGCTCTCGTGTGTGTTCTCTCTTTTGCACATGTCACATCCTCCTCACCCCATTCGAATGCACCCCCCCCCCCCGGGGCTTTTTTCTTTACTCGCCCTTTACGGTTTTATTTTTCCCAAGGGGAAGCACTGAATTTACGCACGGATAACGAAGCCCGTCAGCCCGCGGGAAGCAGAGGGAGCGCGGGGGCCACGCTGAGGGTGGAAAACCGATGTGGATGAAACCTCTGCACACGTCCAGCGGCGAATGGCTCTGGGCCAGAAGGATGCTGCTGTGGGTGCGGAACGGGGGAGGTGTCACGGCCCCATCAGGAGCCCCGCAGGAGAGGAACGGGGTTGGTCTGGGCTTGGAGGAGCTGGTCCTTGCACCGGCCGAGCGTTGGGATGTGCTCCAGGGGGCGTGGCTTCCCTATTGGGGCGTGGCTTCTCCACCAAGGGGCGTGGCTTCACACGGGGGCGTGGCCTCTGTCTCTTTTCCCCGGTGCAGCCCGATGGGTCCGTGGCCCCCGCCGCGGCGTGGCGCCCCCCCTCCCCAGCCGCGCGTGGCTCCCAAAGGCAAAACCCACGATCGTCTTTGCTTTACTTTGTTGCACAATTTAGGAATTCAATATACGTTCAGGGATTCGCCGTCCCGCCGCCCTCCTCGGCTCAGCTGCCGCGGCGGAGGGGCTGGGGATGGAGCCTGGCCCCCCAGCCGCCCCCCGGCTTGCACGCCGATCCCTCCCTGGGCAGCCGGCCCGGCCCTGCCGTGGGATTTGCCTGGAGAGAGCGAGGTCCAAGCTGCCGGCCCCACGGCTGCTGGGTGGCGCTCGGGGTGCCCGGCCGTGCCAGGAGGGACGGTGGCGAGCGGCGGTGCTGGGGCGTCCTGCCGCCCCGGGGAGCCAAGCCTTAGTCCCGGCCAGGACCAGATCTGTCCCAGTTCTCCCAGCGCCAGCCCAGCGGGGCTGCCTGGAGCCGGGCGCAGCCGCCGCGGTGCCTTCTGCCTGCTGTGAACCACTGCCTCCCCGCTCACCCCGCTCCTGCGGCGGCTCCCCAACCTCCGTCTCCCGCCTGCCCGAGAGCCTGGGGCTGCCAGGCCGGTCCCACGGCCGGCACCGAGCCCAGYCCCGCTCGGAGCATCCTCACCCAGGCGTCACCTTGCGGGTACCAGACAGATGAGGGGACAGGAGACCCCCCCCCCGCATCACCCGGTGGGGGGAGAGGTGGAGGCTGGCAGCGGCTTATTTCTGGATTGGAAGTTACCCACCACTGTGTCTAATTTTTTTTTTTCTTTCTTAAATAAAAGACTAGAAAACAAAAAAAACAACAAAACAGAAAGCCAAACCAAACGGCGTTGCAGCACTGTGATGGGCTGTATCTCTTCGTCTCCATGCCTGGGCTTCGGATGCTCCAAGCAGGCTCGGTGGAGGCCGGCGCCGCCTGCCAGCCTTGTCCCTGGGGTCTGCTGGGGGGGGCAACGAGAGGCCGGGGGCCGGCTCGGTGCAACCCCTCGTTTGGGGCGCAGCCGCTGCCCTAAGCCCCACGGGCATCGCTGGGTTCGACCCCGCGTAAGCGCACATATTGGCCTCAGCAGCATCGCCGGCTGAGCCCTTGGGGCTGGGGCTGGGGATTTTGGGACCCCCCCCCCCCCGGATCCTTTTCCCCCTTGGAAACCTGAGGCTGAGCAGAGGTCAGTGCCATGGAAGAGGTGAAGGTGCAGCCATCTCTTGCGCTGGTCCCTGTGCCTCAGTTTCCCTTGCTGGAAAGCAGCAGCCTGTGGCGGTATGCGGTGGCTTGAAAGGCTCTTTAAAGAGTTTATTGTTTTCAGGCTATGAGAATTTCTCCCCCAGCGGCCTTAAAACTTACCGGTTAGCTCTATGCTGATTTTATATATACATATACATATATATATATATATATATGGGGGAATTGAGATATGCTCAAAGACCAGTTACATTTTACTGTGCCCTGTTATCTAAAGGACCCAGGTACAACTGAACGAGCCGCTGATCTAATAATAATTCTGAGCAGTAAAATTAATACAGCCGAATTCCCTGCTTGGAACTTCTAAACCTCATCGTTAAATTAACATATATGAATATTTGTTAAAAAAAAAAAAAAAGAAGAAGAAGAAAAGGAGGGGGAAAGGTAAGAAGAGTGTATAATAAAATTTTATAATTGTAATAAGACATGCCAGCGCCCGACTCCTGGTACCTGAGTGCGTCCCTGGGGCTGCGGAGGGGAGCAGGGGACAGACGCAGCTCACGGCGGGRTCGAACGCCGGCTGGGAGGTGTGGGCTGGTGCCTTGATCGTGCGGTGCAACGCAGCTCCAGCCCCCTGTAACCCCGCGGCTGAGTCTCCACCAGATTGCCCCCCCCCCCTTTTCTTTTCCGCTATGATTTCGCTGGGGCTGGATCCCAGAGGCATCCCCTCCCCGAGCAGCRCTGGCTGCTCTCCCACTGCCTTCTCCAGGGGCTGCAGCCAGGCCCAGGATCTGACACCGAGCATCAGCAGCAGTTTTCCAGCCCATCAGTTCCCATTTCAGCTGACAGATAAAGTTCAGGGCTCCGGGATCCCTTGGGAAACCAGTGCCGATGCATCGGGGAATTTGAGCTGCTTGCAAGGGCTCCTCTCCTGCTGGGGACGTGCGGCCGTTGCCAGCCAGGCTCCGGCAGTGCCGCTGGAGCTGCGCGGCACAGGGACGCTTGTGATGCTGGTGGGGACGGGGTGACGGGCTGGCGAGGGGGGGGGCAGATGCTGGCAACAGCGCGGAGAGGTGCCTGGGAGAGAGGCTGGCTCGGAGGGAGGCTTCGCTTTTGAAAGATGAGAGCATAAACTTCTCCACATTATATAACTATCAATTTATCTATATATAAATACGTGTGTGTGTGTGTGTGTGTGTGTGTGTGTGTATGTATGCATATATATATATATACACATATGTCTATATCTATATAAGTGCATATATGTGTGTGTGTATGTATGCATATACATACATATATCTATATGTCTATATCTAGCTATATATATGAGTGTGTGTGCGTGTGTGCATGTGTGTGTGTGTGTGTGTGTGTGCACGCGTGCATATACACATACGAACACACACAGAGGTATTTGCCCCTGAGCAATGCCCTTTACAGCAGTCCTTAAAAATGCACCCCTGGGCATCAGGAACATGAGGCGAAGCAGCTAGCCAAAAGTTTATTTGGGCTCCTARCGCCTTCTAAGTTTCTCAGGGAGGAACCGGTCAAAATTCTGGGGAACRAAACCCAGGAGGACGAGGTGGGTTTTGCACTGACATGGTAAAGGGCTTTGGATATCGACCCCCTGCTCGGCCCCCTGCTCCCAGGGTGCCCACCTCCTCCGGGACCCGCTAGGGAGCACCCTGCACCCCAGCACCCAGCTAGTCCTGAGCTCTGGCATCTTCCCCTCCCATATTCCTTCGGCTCTGGTAAAAAAAATATCCTGGTCCTAAAATGGCAAAAAGTCACTTAAGGAAAAAGAAAGGGGAAAAATAATTAAAAAGAAGCCTCTATTTCAACTCCCCTCTCGCTGTGCCCTCTGTTTATTCTATGCTGCCTCTTTCCTGTTTAGCGTTTTACTATCTGCTCCCAGCAGGCAGGGACAAATTTGCATTTTAATGCAGTGTTGTAAGGCTACACAAAACACCTGTGACTAGGCAGTGCCCGGGGATGCACACTCCCTTCTCCCTATTTATCAACTCAGGCGTTTGCCTTTTAAACAGATGCTCCATTCACCCCCCTCCAATCCTGCCACCTTCCCATGAACTTACTGTTTTGCTTAAATACCTGATATACACTAATAAAAAAAAAAAAATCAAACCTCATAAAGCATCCAATCCCCTCATATGAAAAAGTGAGAGCGGTGAGGGAGGAAAAGAAATAGAAATATACCTCCTCCAGCCTCGGGAAAGAGACAGCCACTTCTCCTCTCCTCCCTGCTGAATGCATGCTCCCCCGTTCATGGCAGGAGGCGCCAGGCCTGATGCCAGGGTGAGGGGCTCTGCACCAAGTTGGGTGTGTTACGCAAGGCCCACACACATGGCCAATGAAAGTTGTCTTCCCTAGGATGCTCCCAGCCTAAATTTGGCCCCAGGAATGTGTTTGGTACCAGCATCCCTTCCCGTTCCCAGCCTCTCAGCCAGCAGCCGTGGCCCTTTCCTCCTCCAGGCTCTCCTCTGACCTGGCTTGGGCCAGGGGTTTGGCAGAGGTGTGGGAAGGGGACGCCCCGATGCCATGCACGGTGCTGTCCTGCGTCCTGCTGGGGACAGCGCAAGGCTAGCCGGATCCTGCAGCTCCCCGCCGCGGGAGAGGTTTATCTGCCGGGAACGGGAGTGAGAGGCGTCTCTCCAACTGGTTATTTGCTCTGCTTGTCCRGGGAAGTTTAATTAAAGCAGGACCTGTGCACTGCTGCCTCTCTTCACTGTTGACATTAACAGTGCAGGATTTGCACAGCAGCTGGGATAATTACTTTGGTAATTGCACCATTATTTCAGGGGTCCATCACCTGCGTTTTTGCCTGGCTCAGCAAGGAGGGACGAAGCTCAGCCTGGGGCTGGGAGAGCTGCAGGCAACTGCTCTGAATCTCACAGGGCCCCGTGTTATTTTGATAAAGGAGGAGGAGGAGGAGATCTCAGTGGAGGAAGAGGAGYGATGCTGAGGCCCAGTTGTGTTGTTCAGGGACTATCCGGTGAACCGAAGTCTAGTGCTGCTTCAGGTAGGGCCAGCAGCAGTGAGAAACCTGGAATCCTCTTAGCAAGGTTTTAGATCCATGAAAACTGAAGAAGCAAGGGGAAATGCCCAGGGATGAGGGACTCCTAGGTCTAGAGCCTTGCTATGAGTTTCCCAGTGTTTTGTAGGAATTTTCCAGGACTTTCTAGGGACTGCAGGATCTGGAGCTCTTCTAAGAGATTTCCAGGGCTTTCAGGGACTCCTCGGTATGGAACCTTGCAAGGAACTTTGCTGCTTTCCAGGAATCACCTGATGCTTTCTAGGAACTCCACGATCCAGAGCCTTTTTGGAATTTCCCTGTGCTTTCTAGGAATTTCCTGCAGCTTTCTATAAGTTCCAGGATGTAGAGCTGGTTTCCAGCCCTTGGCTGCCAATGTTCAATAACAAACTTCAGCAAATCAATAGCTGATTAAGTGTTGCTTCAAAACACTGCAGCGCCACAGGCTAATGGGAGACATCCTGTGGCACAAAAACTTGATTAACACCTGGGGAAAAGGTTTTGATTTTTCAGGGAATAGCTGCAGAAGGAGATCTGCATGCCGATGGGCATGCCGATGATCCCATCCCTGTCTCCGGCTGTAGGAGTGGGATTAGCCAGCCCTTTTCAAACCRTTCCAGCTAACGTTCCCCAAGGGCTTTCATCCTGCCTAGTGGCAACCTGCAAAGGGGAGGTTTGCCTTGTTTTGATTTTAATATCCGGCAGCTCACGTTAAGCTGTCTTCAGCAAGGAATAAAGGTGGCCTCCAAAAGTTTGCCTGCCAGGACCATGCAYGACTTTGTGGACATCCTGCAAAATGCCAAGTGCACCTACAGACCTGGTCCCCAAAGCAAAGGGACCGCTGGGGCACCCCAACCCCCAGGCCTGAGCATGTGCACGCAACACGGCTCCTCTTGCACATGGGGCTGGTCTCAGCTTGAATTCCTTTGAGCCAATGACTCTGTTGTAACGCCAAGGTAGACTTGATGTTAATTAAAAAAAGTAACAAGCCAYGGAGCAGATCTGTTTTCCCGTTGCTTTGAACCTGGTCCAGGCATAATAAGGGAAGTAGTTTGGAAACAGCTGAATTCCTGGTGCTGCACACTGACCTGCTCAGGGATTGCCTTTTGGGGATTTCCCCATCTGTCCAGTGGGCAGCTGGGCACCAGGTTCTTCTTGGAGGCTATCGCCAAGGAGGCTTGTAGGATGCTGTTATTGTATATGAACTGGCAAAGCAGCTGGGAAGCTGGCTTCAGGTTTGGTCCCATTTTCTGGTCATACATTCCCTTTGGGTAGCTGGAAATCTCCCCCAAGCTACAGGGCAGCAGTGAATCCACTGCCAGGTTGAAGGAATGATTTTCTGCTGCMTCTGGAAGGAGGCTGGTCTGTGAATAGAGAGATCTCAAGCTCTGGAGAAAACCCCAGAGCATCCACCGGCTTCCCATCTCCTCCCCCTGCCCCGCATGGCAGCTGCGGTGGCCGCAGCACCCAAGGGTGATGGGGAGAAGAGGACAGAGCTGGCTGGGCAGYGCTGGGTACTCCAGCCCTGTGGCACCCAAATTCAGCTGCAGAGCATCCCTCCGTGCCCATGCTGAGCACAGACAGCCGCCCTCAGCCAAAGCATCTTGTTCAGAAAATCATCCGACCTGCATTTGCAGATGTCAGGAAACGGGGAATCCATCACTCGTTGGGTCTGTCTGTTCCCATGGCAAATTGCCCTGCCAGCTAATAAATTGCACCTAATTTCTCATTTGAATTGCTCTGGCTTCAGGTTGCAAGCAGCAGCATGTCTTTCTCTGGGAGGCAAAAGAGGCCCCGATCCCTGCTTCTGCTTCACGCGAGAAGGCAAAGAGCAGCAAGTCCTTTCTATCCCCCACTGACAGTGATTGTTTCCAGCCTGCAAATCATCTCCCAGTGTCTTTTCTGCCTTTCTTTGCTGGTTTTCCAACATCTTGAAAACACTGCTGCAGGCATGTGCAGCCCAGCAGCCTGCGGCCTCCAGCACTGCGTGTTTTGGACTCACGTCTCCTCTCCTCCTTTGCCCTCTGGGTGCCCTGCACTGCCTTCGCGCTCTGCGATCCGTCTTTGCTGCTTCCCAGGAGCAGCCCCTTCATCCCCCCCTTTTTCTTACGTCTCTCTTTTCTTTCCATGGGCCCAGACCTCCCCGTGCACTTGCATTTATACGTGCACTTAATATCCGCCTYTTATGCTCTTTCCCTACCATCTGCTCCCGGGCTGTATTGCAAACAGGACCCTGGGAAGACCCAGTGCAGCTGCTTTACACCATGAAAAGCAGCCCTATTRCTGAAATTCCCCTTCAAAGCTTTAGTAGTCCAAAAATCTCCATCTCTGACCTCCCTCCTTTCAGCTCCCCAGCACAAACTGGCATTTAAACCAGAGTCAGGGRGTAGGTCTGGACGTGTGCAGCGTCTCAGGGCTGAGCCCTTCGCCTGCCCAGCACCCGCAGCAGCCCAGCACCCTCRGGACAAGGACACCTTTGCTGGATTTCGCATCAAACACCTTGCAATTTTTCATGAAAATTAAACACCAATTATTTGCCTGATTTTGCATTTCCATTTTCTAGGCTTTTTCCCCTCCTCCCCAAACAACACTTCCTTCCTCCCTGCACTATTTCACCCATGGTTTCCCCAGCATGGAAAGAGGAAGGGTTGGGATGTGTCCTGGGCCTTTTTTGAAGTCCGTGACTTTCCCGCGTGAGGCATGGCATGGGGCAAGGTGACCGCAGCAGAAACCTGGAGACAGAGAGCAGYGGGATGCTGCAGCGCGGGGCCATCCTGCCATTCCCGCTGTGGCCCCTGAGACCCTTCCTGGGAAAGCACCTCTGGGGCAGGAAACATCTGCCCATGAACCGGTGCCTGCCGGAGGAGGCAGCTCTACCGTCCACCCCTGTGCTCCCATTGCAACCCCAGCCACGTGCCCAGCTGCCATTTCTGCTCCTCAAAACCCTGAGGTGAGGTTTGGGCTTTCATTAAACTGCCTTGGTAACCATTTTAAAGATATTATCAAGATGTCATTATGAGAGGCAGATCCATTTGAAATGCCGTTGCATTTTAAATAAGCTTCATTGCTTCCCGTAATGTAAAACATTCCTTTTCATTTCACTGAATCAGCACTGGGTGGAATAATTTCCTTGCCRTTAACTCCTGCAGTGCTCGCCCTGCCTGCCCTCTGTGCCACGCACTTGTGCCCGGCAGGGCCAAGCGCGGCCACGGCGGCCGAGGAGCTCATCCTTGCTGGGAGTCCTGCTCCGGCCAACTCTACGGCACTGCTGGAGGTGAAGCATCGMCTATTCCTTGGGATATCTGCAGCCAAGGGGAAGAGCCCTGGGAAATCCCTGCTGGGACAGGCTCCTTGTGTTGCACTGCACCTGAAACCAGTCACCTTCAGAAGAGACCTGAGGCCAGCTTGGATGGACCCGGGCTATAGGCGTCCTGCTCCTGGAGGAAAGGCACCCTGCGTGTTTGATATCACATAAGACCCTGGCAATGGCTCATTCATTATCCCTTAGGAAATGTAAGCACAAGGTACTGATGGAATAGTTGTGGATTGAAACCCAGGGATATAAATCAGGACCAAGGTGTATTTTTTTTCAGCAGATTGACTCAAAACACTCATTTAGCCCATTTCCCTATACTCAACGSCCAGCGAATTTAACCTGCTGTCCCCTGCAATGTACTATCGGTTTTCGATCATAATGAACCCCTGTCAAGGGCAATCTCCATCCTTTCAAGCACAGCAGTGGATAAATCACACTGACTGAACCAATCAGTCAAACTGCAGGATGTGCCTCACTTGGCAGAGCCAGGTGAGGACYGCCGAGATTTCAGAACTGACCTTTGGTGGATGGTGAACTTTGGAGAACAGGAAAAAAATTTGGCAGTGCTCAGGTCCTGGCACGTCAGGCGGCGAGAGTGACTAGAGGCTGTTGGGGAGCCAGTGGCTGTCAGAGTGAAYGGTTTGGTCTGGGTTAGAGGAAAGTCCCTGCCCCCCCAGACATCCCTGCGGCTCTTTGCAAGCAGCTGAGGGTGCTGCCTCCTGTCGCTGCTCAGCACCGTCCTTGGCCACTACTCGGAGGGCTTTGGTGGTCATCCTCTGGCAGAACCATGGACCTTTCACTGGTGGCAAACCCTTGAAAGCACAGATCAGGTCTWGTGATTGGCCTGATGCCTTTGGACATTATTTGACACCATATCATGATCCCACAAAAAGGGCACAGGGCTCAGAGTCCCAGCCTGTCAAAGCACCCATGAAATCGGTTCACCCATCTCTCTGTGCCTCAGTTTACCTTGACACTAATATGTCTTTCCCCTACCAAGACGCTGGGTGCCTGCGCCTTAGTAGTAGGCTCAGGGCTGTGGTCTCAGGTGCAGCCTTCAGCGCTAATTAATTAATCAAGTACTTAAAATGTCAACTTGAGCATCCGTGACCTCTAAACGTGACACAGTTCAGTGCTAAGGCCATCAGGACTGTATAGGTGGTTTCCTTCTGCCTCAACAGTGGGATTTTTCCCACGGGACCCCTCCAGCCCACCCTCTTACCACTGTCTGCGCTGTTCCTGCCTCCTGTCCACCCTAGCCCAAGAGGAAAGACTGCTGAGTTTTGTACCCTCCCATGGGTTTAAAGGGTCTAATTCTCTCTAATTCTGTCCCTTGCAAGATGTCTTTTAGAACAGTTAAAACTACAGCCCACCTTACGTCGAAGGAAATTCTTTGTGGGCACAAACTTGCACACAGCTCTAGCTCTGGCTTTGTCAGGAGCTGACATCTCTGCATGCCAGGATGCTATTGCTCCCCTCGACCTTGCAGGGATTCATGCCTTTTGGCTCCCCATCTCCCTGGAAAGCCAYGGGTACCCTGCGCAGAGTCATTGGGGGCAGCACAGCTCACAGCAACAACTGCAAATCCAATTATCCGAGGGTTAAGCACTCCGCTGATGAAAGCGAAGGGTTCAAACTGTGGAGCCGGCAAAGGCTCCGCACCGATCAATGCCCTGTAAATCATCGGGCTTGTTCTTGGGAGCCTATTTCTGTTTCGATAGCAAAATACATTCAGCCTGGCAGGACCCTACTGAGCAGATTAATAAACACTGCCTCAGTTTATGCCTCTGTACGGGTGTGCGTGCGTACAGGTACTGCCTTCCCYGGGTCTCTCGCATAAACAGTTAAACAAAATGAGGAATAATTGCTGCTCACATTGTGCTTGTAGCCGATATGGAATGACAGGTCCAAGTGATGGGCTACGGGCTGGGCGGTGCGGGGCCGGGTYGGTGAGCGCTGTAGCAGGGCCACCTCCACACCACGCCGAGCACTGTGGGTGAGAGAGGCCGAGTGAAAGCCAGGGCATGCTGGAAGCACACGGCAGCAGGAAGAAAGCAGTCGGCGATGGTGATGTCTGGTTTCACCAAGCTCAGGGTCTTGAGGGCAAAGTTGGGTGTGGATTCTCTAGTGGCTCGTAAGGGTTGTGCTCCAGCTGCTGCCTTCCCCACGGGAAGAGCCTGTACCYTCCCTACATGCCCACACATTTTTCCCTCAAATTGCTAGTGCTTCCTCCCAGTAAGATCTCAGCCACTGTGTTCAATCTGATCAAAGCTGACCAGTAGGTTCAAAAACTTCTAAAAACAGAGGCAGCCCAGTTGGGAGACAGCATGTTCCCCTAAACTCCCTCTCCCCTCCCCAAGTGACTACAAGAACCTGTAAAATGCAGGTTGCTGGACTAGGCTTGGAAAACATTGCCAAATAATTGCAGGGAAAAAATGCCCAACCCCAAATGCAGGCAGAAGTGACAGCGGGAGAAAAGAGTATCCTAACAGGTATCTTGTTCACTGCTGCTCAAAAAGTCCTTCTGCAGCTTTGGAAAGATTCCTCACSGTTCACGATCAATCACTGGATGCAGTTCATGTCGGTGACATTCAAATCCAAAAGGCTAAATGCTTCCAAGTGGATAGAGTGATGCAGAAAACAGATTCGGAGGCAGAAAGTGGGCCAAGCAAAAGCTCCCTGGAGGGAGGAAAGGGAGGGAGGCACTGCCTGCTTTATGTGGTCACACGTCGCAGGCGATCAGGGACCCCATGGGAGTCATGCAGGGTGGCACAGGTGCAGGCTGAGCTCTGGGAAAATTCAGCTGAGGCTCACGTGAGGTTTCCCTGTCCAAATGAGTTTCCCCTTTGTCTCCCATCTGTGAGACACCCTCCTCGTGGGGCATTCCCATCTCATGCCGCGGTGGCTGCCGAGGAGAGCTGAGCTGGGGCTGCTCCTGGTTCCGCTCCCTGTGTCCCACTGGATGCTGCCAACCCACCTATTTGCTGCCTAAATAAGCACTAATACCCAACAGCTCCAATGAGGCTTTTCATTAGAGCTCCCAGACGGCCGTTTAATTTCAGCTTAATAGGACACATATTGTATCATTAGATAAATAGGTAGGACTGGCCGGCAGGAGAAATGCGTGCTGCTGGGAGCCAGGCCAGAGGCTCCTTGGTTGTTGAGGGGACAATCGGCTTTTGGAGGTCCTTGGAGTTTGCACCCTGTGCAAAGCCCTGTGCAAGCTGCTTGGCTTTGTTCCTGCTTCCCTCGATCGCTTGTGTCTAAAAAACCAAGACACTCCAGGAGACAAAGGACAGAAAAAAACACATTCAAAAATAAAAATATTTCTCTTTGACATATTTTCTTGGCTTGCGATAATGTGCTTCAATCTTTTGATCCAAAGTTTCTTCCCCCTCAACATGTCCTTTGATTGCATTTATTTACTTTTTGCCTCAAAAAGCTGGAAATCAACCCAAGCCCTTTTGATTTTGATTGGAACAGAGCAGAAACTCAGATGATGTCTCTGGGAAATGATTTTTTTTTTTTTTTCTGAACTGCTCCAGAACTGGGAAGGTTTTTGGCCTCAGCTCAGCTATACCACCAGCTACAGATGCCGAACAACATCCTAAGGAAGCGGAGTGCCTGGCCGCGGGCTCGCGTGCGGGTGCCCAGGGTTTTTGGCAGGGGAACGACTCTATCGGTGCCTCTCTGCTGGCTCATCAAGAAATAWCATTGGCACTGATTTATCTTTTTTCTCCCCAATCAGCACCCCTTGTCAGCAATACGATGGCTGGGGCCCCACAGAGTGTGGTGTGCCTGTCCCACTGCCAGCCACAGGGAATGAGCCGGCTCCTAACAGGAGAGGAAATGTGTCTCCCTGCGTCACATCAATTTTGGGGGGCACYAAAGGCCCTTGGCAAGCAGCTAATTTGCAGATGCAGCCAGGCACCTGCCCTCTGAAAAAAATGGACCTTGGAGGATCTTTTTAAGTTGCAGGYTTATTTTTGCTGAGCTGCTTTCTTAGGATATTGTGCTGGGTTTTTGAGTTGGACTTGCAATTGCCAAAAGCGCAAGCAGATGGGTTTGTTTCTCTTCCATGCCAGTCTGGCCTTCAGGACTAAAAATGAGGATTTCCCAGCCCTCCTTCCATTAGGCTGACAAGCCAAGACCTGGCTGATCTAAAGTAGTCATGCGGTTTTGCATTGGCCTCACATCTGTGCTCAGGATCTCTCGGCAGGATATGTCTGACCTGCTCGCGCTGGTTCCCCTGCATGGGCCAGCACATACCAGTTGGACCCTATCCCACATCACGTCGCCGTAGGAGGCCATCTAGGACCTCACCTTGCTCAAATCTGCCATCACCAAGATAACCAGGCAACACTCTTCAGAAATGCATTTTAATCAGTGGGGTGAGCTGGTGCTGGACCAGGACTTTGTGCAATGGGATCACAGCGGTTTTTCAAAACCACAACCTGGATACAGTCTGGTGGGACTCCAGTGCCAAGCTTGGAGGCTGTGGTGGATTTAACTGCCCTTTGCCCTCGTGAGTGGGCAGTGCCACGCTTGGATGTAGAGTCAGCTGGCGGAGGGATTTCTAAACAGAATTGGGGGATTTTGTTCCCCTTTTCATCAGTGGGAGTTAGGTGACTAAACAAACTCTAAATAATATAAGTCCAGGGCAGCCACACATTTCCTTTGGTACGCCCCTTACAGAGCAACTCCAGCTGGGGCTCGAGGTTTGATTTCTCTCATAACCCAGACACTAATCTCAGAAGTTGCTCGAACATGAGCCCATAAGCCCGACTGAAGGCCCAGAGGCAGAAGTTGTGCTGGGAGAAATTTTGGGGGAGCMCTGCATTTCCTTTGCCACACTCTTTGCAGCCCCACTCCACGCAGGACTCTAGGCTTTGTTTTGCTGCTACTCCTCACAGAATCACAGAATAACAAAATAGGGGCAGCTGGAAGGCACCTCTGGAGATCATCTAGTCTCAGATCATCTGCCGGGCTGCAGAGAATCACAGAACAGGCAAAGCCGGAAGGTGCGCGGACACCGACCTGTGTACCCCCCAAGCCACCCCCGCCTCCCCATTGGCTAACCTAAAATGGCCGCCCTCCGCCATTACGCTGAGGCGGGCGCAGCACGTACTGCATGTATCACCGTGCTGAGGAAAACTTCCCAGAAGCCCCAGCGCCAGCACAGGCTATAAAAGGCCTCCTCGAGCTGTGGCATTTCAAGATCTCCGCCAGACTCGTTGCGAGCGCCAAGCTCCTGCCTGGGCTGAGGAAGGCGGGGGTGCCCCGCTGGAGTCAGGGTCGAGGCTAGGAAACAGGACCCCAAAAATAGGAGGAAAGGAAATACCTTGTGGTTATGTATTAGAGAGCCGAACCGGTATTACTATGTGTAGCRGTTGCTTWGTTTGTGCGTGTTAAATAACCTTTATCCTTTGGCTCAGAGTCATAGTCACTGAGGATCATTTCAAACTCAAATAAAACAGCCTCTTCGTGTGACAGAAGGCACTCTGGAGATCAGCGAGTCCTACCCCCCTGCTCAAGCATGGTCACTGAGAGCAGGCTGCCCAGGACCCTGGCCAGAAGCCTTTGCAATGTCTCCAAGGGGGGAGACTCCACAACCTCCCTGGGCAACCGGCTCCTGTGCTCTGTCACCCCCCCCAGGAAACAAGTTGTGCCTTACGTTCAGATGGAGCTTGCTGTCTTTCCCTTTGTGCCCGTTGCCTCTCGTCCTGTCGCAGGGCACCACTGTGAAGGGTCCGGCCCCGGCCTGCCTTCAGATATTCACACGCTTTCATAAGATGCCCCCTCAGCCTGCTCTTCTCCAGGCTCCGCAGGCCCAGCCCTCTCAGCCTTTCCTCAGAGGCGAGAAGCGCCATCATCCTCTTGGGAGCCCTTTGCTYGATTCCCTCCAGGAGCGCCATAGCTCACTTGGACTGGGGAGCGCAGCACTGGACACGGTTCTCTGGGGGTGGCCTCAGCAGGGCTGAGGAGAGGGCAAGATCACCTCCCTCCAC